>NW_028229896.1:0-49807 GCF_053477565.2 Lygodium microphyllum | reverse complement strand
CTATTAATTTTTTAATTTTATATAATAAATATATTTTAACAAAGCATTGTAGAGGTTGATCATAGGCTAATCCTTCTTGATCTCGGAAGCAAATCATTTCAATCCTAACTCTAAACATGTCACTATAGGATACATGTAAAGTAGCACCAATATGTTGCTAAAGTCTAATTTTTCTTAATTTCTATCTAATGTATATTCATACTTAACCCTGAACATGTTGGTGCAAGATATATACAAAGTAGTACCAAGATTTTTTTTACTTTTTAATATTTTTAAACCATTTTATTTATTTTATTTTATTTTATTAATTAAAATTAAAAATTAAAAACATTGTGAATTTTGTAAAGATAAGCTTCTTGGTATTAGTGAAAGTTGTAGTGCTATAGGATTAAATTGTGATTATTTCAACTTTTTATTTTGTATACATTTTTGAATCGTGGGCTCCAACTCAAATAGGGAGTTTGTGCATTATTTGAGCCTTCTATGAAGTGTGTGGGAAATTTAAAACTCCTTCTTGTAGGTTATAACAAATTTACCCTCCATCCAAGCATTCCAATACCAAAATGTGGATTCCTAGTGTGCTTGCAAATTCTTTAAAGAGTTATAGACTATTGATTTGACAAGTTCAATGATTTAAATATAGAGACAATTCAATCTTCTATCAATAGGTGATCACATTAATCAAACCATTACGAAGAGCAACATGAAGATCAACATTCAAAGCCTCATTCTCACTTTGATAGGTCAAGAAGATCGGTGCCTCCTTCAATCCCCCTACTTCTCTACATCTTTCCCATCGAGCTTGTACTACTATAGGCACTACAAGATACAGGCCTGATACCAATGTTCAAAGTGACAAAAATGTTCACAAAACAAATTGCCCCCATTGTCACTAAACACGTCGGTATTAGCAATGCCATAGAACTATTGCTATCGGCATCGCTATTGGCGCCGTTATTTGTGTCGCATTTGCAACGCCAATAGCGATGCCGATAGCAACGGTTTGCGACGCCAATAGTAACGCGTGCAGGAAATTTGTGATGCTAATAGCGACGATTATAGCACATGTAACACTATGTGTTGTATCTACATTCTACAAATGGGTTACATGTAAAGTGTACAATGGTCGTACAATGGTCGTCAAAATGAAGGCAAAGTGTACTTGAATCCATAAGACTAATACATAAAATAAATACAAGATCGCTTAATGAAAGCGCTCATGGAATCATGGCAAGATACAAAGAATGATAATAACATAGTGCATAGAAAATGCCTACAGAAATCACAGGACCAAAAAAGAAGAGGATGTGCGCTCCAAAAATCCAAGCGTGAGCTATAGATCCTCACTATCCGAAAGCTCATCCCGCCACAAAGGAGCATCGAACAGACTCTACAAAAAAAGAAACAACTACACATCAGTCCACCATATAATAATGCATTTTAATTAAAAGTAGTAACTGCAAACAAGAAAGATGAGTGACTTACTAGGCTACCATATGCATAGAATCTATCAATCAATGCATCGAGACCGTGTCTCTATGCATATCAAGTCTCTAGGCCGGTGAGATCGCGGTTTGTAATGGAGTGCTACAAAGAAAACCAAATACAATTGTAAGAAACACGATTGTCAATACAAGTAATATTGTAAAAAAATAAGCAAAAATAACAAAAGAAAATTTTACAAAGTCCTCCAGATAAGTCTTGTGGCCACCACTCCCAAAATAATGGACCGCTCCTGCCTCCAGTGGTGCCCTCGCTGCCTCACATTGATATCTCTAATGTCATGGAGAATCTGTAGCATCCTCCCTAAGTTGGCGCCAGTCATCTGCATCTAGCCACTTGGGCTTTGAGGCCCCACTCTTAAGTGCCTTGCGTGTGTCCGATCGTCTGTGTGACATGTACACACACATGCACTCCATCATCTAGCCTGTGGAAAACCTATCTGTTGTCGGCGGGTACTGGAAACTCCTTATGCAAGGATGCTACTATGTAGTCCTTGCTCCCCTCTGGTATGTTTTTCCAATGATCCAGGACGTTGTGCCGAAAACCTTGTTGGAACAACTCTCTCATACGAGCCATCACCCTCCACCCCTCATCATTCATGACTACAGCTCCTGTCCTATCATCTATAAGGTATCCATACCCCTCTTGGGTATGTCTAAGATGTGTCCTCTCCCACCTGCGACTGCGCTCCTGGGCATATCTAGGAGATCCATGTACATCTGGTGTACCCATGGGGATGGTATCTCTTGGAATAGCACCCATAGGGGTGCCACCTACGGGGACGACTGAGCAAAAGCTGAAGTGATTGGAGTAGATATCCCCATAGGTGTGACAAATCCCACAGGTGGTGTGACTCTAGTAGAACGATGAGACGCAGACATTGCATCGATACCTCCACAACAACCACCTAAGCCACCCTCTCTCAGACCTACAGGAGAGCGAGAAGTAGCACCCGTATCTCAAGCCGATCGCGGGCTCACCGCATCCACATCTCCATAGCATCCCCTAGAACCACTCCCTCCATCCGAGCCCAAGTCTGGGCGTTGACCTCGTCTACTAGAAACCGAAGCATTAGAGCATGCCAAAGAAGATCTAACGAAATGGCCTGATGGTGTCTGAGACAGCTCTTAGTTCACCATATCTCTAAATCGAGTCATTTGATCTAGAGACATACCTGTGAAGATCTCCTATAGCTCCTCATCGCTCATCCCTCGACTCATCGTACTATCCAAATATCCACAAAAGGTCACTTGCATAGACAAAAATTGATGTTAGCATAATCAATATAAAGATTCAAGCAAAGCATGGTAATATAACTCTGAAAAAAATGATCTTACTTAAAATGTATATTCTAGAGTACCCTTATAAGCGATTCATCAACAAATTGAGTAGGTGGATACTCCAAGTATGACATAGCCTATGGTCCCATGTTAATCTACTGACACAACTCTGCATACACACTAGAAGGTCAATAGAAAGGTCACAACAAAAGGATGAGTCTACCTCATTCTCAAAGAATTCTTGGCCTCCTGTCTTTCCATCATCATTACCCAATTCTGCCTCCTCTACGTGCTCCAAGCTTTGGGCGACCTCCACCCCTTGCAATATTGATCCCTCTATATGCATACTATCCTCATCTACGCTAGGAATATTGTTTTCATCATATACGCTCGCACTTTGAGGAGCTAAAGGTGTAACATACCACCATCGAGGTTATCGGGGGTTTGGATAGAAAATTACATATTCAAAATCACATACAAGAGAGATTTAACATTTGTGACATATACCATGTCATAATAAAATTTAAAAAAACATGAGTTCATGCACATGTTCACAATGGACCGACAAGACAAATGTGTCGTGCAAATCTATCCATCTTTTTCGGAATCTATTTCGAGAAATCCAGATGGACCTTGTCAAAAAGTTGCCCCGACTCCTTCTAGTACCACTTTGAACTAGTGTACATCAAATAGAATCATGGAGAAGCTACGGTAATCCACCAAGATAATACTTTGCAAGTTTTCAAAATACTCCATCTCATCTATAACAGTATTTGGATTCATGACTTGCCATCGACTCTCTTGCTCGAACTTTGCCATGACACCACAATCCGTTGTGAAGCGCATTTTGTCGATACGCTCCATGTGGAAATGTCGTCCGCGTGACCACGCCACACTGTATATTTTATACTGTAAATTGAAATGGTTAATTAGTTGTCACATATAAAATCTAGATACGTCAACTTATCAAACATGTGGTCACCTTTGGACTACATCCCCTCAAGAATTTTCACTCCTCAATTGAGACCTCCACCCCTTCGCAAGAGGCTGTGATCAAAGCTCCATGTAACCATCACATTGACATAAACTGTGGCATCTTCTCCATGCCCTGGGGATATTGAATCAATCGATGGCATGTACTACGTTAAAATTTGGATCGTGCTTCTTCCTAATCTTCCCTAGCTTGCTCGTACCTAGCAAGCCACATCTCCATGGAGACATGGTGTAACATACAAAAACTATTCACTTTCTCCTCCATTGCAGCATCCATCCTTTTTTCTACCCCATTTTCAACCACCTGGTCAGTCTATCATCGTCCTTCAGCAACCATAGCATATTGTTGTCTAAATCCACCGTTAGTAGCCACTATGAAATATGTACTAATGTCTCAGACACCAACAAACCTTCATGCATGCTACCTTTTGGCCAAGCTTGTTAACGCACAAATCCTTTCAGGGTTTCCACGAAGTGCTCCAAGAACATCCATCACGTATGGACAGGTCCAGCAATCTTCACTTCTATCTATAAGATACACCAAGAGGTGGGTTTGTATTGCGAGTGTGACGGTGTGCAAGTACTTATCAAAGAGATAGACCGTCTCCACTATTCTCCACCTTGCTGATTCAATAAAGGATGTCTTGATCTCCTTTTGTGAGATCCATTGCACTAAATTTGACAACCTGTAAATTGCCTTGCATATTTTTAGAGTAAGGCATCCTGTAATCACGATCAGTAGTAAAAAACTGCCACAAATGAAGAAGCATTATGAACAATGACTACACTCCAAATAGCAAAATATGCATGCCACTTACAATCCATTTGTAGTACAAACCTAACATACCTTACGCCAATCATGGGATTCTAACCCTGATAGTTAGTTGTCTTTAGAAAACGTGGATCTGAGAGAACGCATCATACCCGTCCAAGTGCAAATAGACCTGATAATTTGCTTCACAAAGTGCTCTTCTTTAGTGGACAAAACCCAAGGAGTGCAAGGTAGTTGCAAGCGACTATCAACACTCGATTGTGGCCAAATAAATCTATTCGTGCCCTTATAGCATCTCTCATTTCTATGATGTGGTCCCATAGTAAGCTACCCACATTCTTGAAAATATGCATGGGATCCAACAAGTGGTTGATCTGTAAATGGGTCCAATATGACAACTCATAGAAAACTGAGAACCGTCGCATTTCGTTTGGATGTGACTTTGTGTGGGCCATTTTCAGCTCGTACCAACTTTGGGCGTTCATCCATGTTGGAGGTCATCTAAGAAAACCTTCCGTTAGTTCATGACCTTTTGACAAGAAAGTGACGTGTCCTTGATATACCATCTTCTTCATGGTTTGTGACCTTCGGTAGTCTAATTGTGGCCCACAGAATGGACATACATGTGATAACCTAAGGTGACCAGACATGTCCCAATACCTCTATCTTGTGAATACAAACTTGAACGAGCTATTATAAATATTACTAATGAGAATGGAAGCCTAATTACTTGAGCACTCCTTGAATCTTAGAAAGTCATGCATGGTCCACATGAGAATGGCTCATATATTGGTGGACCGCTGTCAACAATCATGCTTCCTCATATCTTCCACGATGACCCCCTCCTCCCACAAAATCTTAAGCTCATCGACTAATAAACAGAGGTAGGCGTCCATATTCTTGACTTTGTAGCGGTCAGGAACGAGTAAGTTAAGGATCAAGTGTCCTTTCTTTGTAGAAAGCCATGGCAGGATGTTGTAGTTAACATGGATTACATGCCACACACTATAAAAAGTTGAGTGGAGACCGAATGGGTTTCCACAATCCATAGCAAGACCCAGTCGAAAATTCCTTGACGCTCGTGCAAATTCCAGCTTTTCATGAAACCCTTAAGATTCAATCGGACCTGGAGAGGGGTGGTGGACAGGAATGGGTGGTTGCAGCAAGTGAACTGGCTGTCACTTATATCCTCAAGAATAGTAAGGTAGAAGGAAGGTAGAAGGCTAGCTCGCATCATTAGGCGGGTCATCGTGCATCTATCAATGGCATTAGGGTTAAAAAAGAGTGGGGGAAGACCACGTGCTACCAAGGTGGGGTCCTACCTCAGTAAGATTTTTAATAGCCTAAGATAGTTGCATGTGGTAATGAAGGCAGGATAGAGACAAGAGGAGAAGTCAGTAACAAAGCGGGTCATGGTGGCATCTAAGATATCGAAGGTGAAGGTGGGGGCTTGGGCTAAGGTGGTATTACAGGGGTTATATATGACGGGAAAGTTGTAACAGCCATGGGTATTTACATCAAAGTCTACTCCTACCCTACCAAGATATGCCATGAAGGTGGGGTTGTTTCTCTCAAAAGGGAGAGTATTACAAAAAGCCATCAATGAGAACACATTGTCATCATAGATGCATCTCTGCCACAGTGGCTGGCACTTGTATTTGGGCACGGACCAAGGCACTTTAAAACCCTTATTTTGCTAGTACTCCGCATCCTCGGTGCCCCAAAGGAGGGTGGGATTCTTCTCTCTTTCTTCCAGCCATTGTTGGCTTAGTCGGCTTCCGATGCCGATCACCTCATCCACTATTTTAGGGGGAAGGACTTTGCACAAGGCATTGGGGATGAGGAAGTTGAAGTTGAAAGGCTGTTTCTCTTTTTCTTGTCTCTCCCAGACTATGAGCTTTGCATGGAAACTGGCCAGTAGGTCATTTGGGCATGGTGGAAGGGATACAGACGATTGTGCCATAGGGTTGGCCCTCAATCTTTATCTGGCTTCTTCCACCATTTTCCTTCTCTTCTCCCTCAAGGTGGTTTTTCTTTCCACGGATGTGTCTGTTGGTTGCCCTCTGCTCTTCAAAATGGGGTGAAGGGGGTTGTGGAATCACTTCTTCTTTGAATCTACCCATGTCAAATTGCAATTCAGCTTCACTTCCTAGGCAATCTTCCTGTTATACCTCCTCTACAAACCCCGGAGCATCAATCTCCTGGGGGGTTAGGTCGGCCAACAACAAGTACCTACATTGTTCATCAAGGCTCAGCCCAATTGCAATGGGTTGGAGGGGCATGTGTGGCCCTGCTTAGCAGAGCTCTGCAAGCTATGCTTAGCTTCTTCTTTACCACCTCCAAGGACTCCCCTTCCTCCGTGTGAGTGGCATCCATCAAGGTATTCAAGAAGACTCATTGTTGAGTATTAAAACTTGCTTGGGCTACCTCTGCTCTACTTTCTGCTAGGACTTTCTCTTTTTCCATGAGAGCTAGGCCGGGCAACAACAAGTACCTACATTGTTCATCAAGGCTTAGCCCAACTGCAATGGGTTGGAGGGGCATGTGTAGCCCTACTAGCAGAGCTCTGCAAGCTATGCTTAGCTTCTTCTTTACCACCTCCAAGGACTCCCCTTCCTCCGTGTGAGTGACATCCATCAAGGTATTTAAGAAGACTCATTGTTGAGTATTAAAACCTACTTGGGCTACCTCTGCTCTACTTTCTACTAGGACTTTCTCTTTTTCCATGAGAGCTAGGCACGTGCCAAGGTCTTCACTCTTCGTTTATTTTGGCCTACCCACTCTTCGGCTCTCTTTTTCATTTCCTCCGTACTTTCTCCTTGTCTTTGTATTAGGGCCATGAGTCTCTGCCCCTGGTCTTCCAATTCCTTGCTCATTCTCTCCTACTCCTCTCTTTCAAGACTCACCTTTTCGATCATGGTTTCCATTTCTCTGTGGTGTTGTTCCTCTTCTTGCTTCCTTCCTCCTTCACTTGCGGCAAACTCTTTCATGCCCCGTTCGATCCGACCTATTTTTGTTGCCAGACCCTCATGTTGCATGATTAGAACCTTATAATCTCTCTGTATTTTCACTAGCTCTTGATTTTCATCTACGAGCTGTTGCCACCAACTTTGCTCCTTTTCATCTTTGGCATTTAGTTCCCACTTCAGATCAAGGATTTCCTTTTGTTACATAGCCATTTGCCTCATCTTTTCGAGATGGAAGGCTGCCATTGACTCCTTTTCCACTTCTAACTCGGCCATTGCTATCTTTCCTTCCTCCCTTGCCTTCTCTAACTGAGAGAGCAATTCAAAAACATATTCATCATAGTTTGATGGTGGCGTCATAGTAGTAGAGATTGGGGTGGTCGAAGCTTCCATCTTTTGGTGTTTCAGATCTTGCCTAGACTCGGCATCTATGGCCAACCTTTTCTGCCAAGTGGCCATAGTCTCCACACTCTTTCCTTGTGCTAGTTCCTTATTGATGAAGTACTGCATCCAGGCCACAAAACTGTTTATATCGGCGCTGGCCGGGATGCTTGGAGTAATAGTGGTTGCTTCATTGGCAGGCACCAAGAGGAACGGGATGGGATGGATGGGAGCCGTACCCTTGCCATTGATGACCATGGGCGGCATGACTTCAGGTACATGAGTGCTTGAGCTAGGTCTATCATCCCTGGGCAGACTTAAAGCCCCTAGGCCATCGAGTCAGCTTTGTTGTTCTATGGACCGGTGAGTTGCTTTGGCCATGTCTTCCTCCTCCTTTCTCCTCAACTCCATCTCCTTTTCCATAGCTCTTCTTTCTCTCTCTTCCTCTATTTTCCTTGATTCTTCTGCCAGCTTTTCAGCTTCTTCCTTCTCCTTCTTCTTCCTCTCCGTAGCCTCTCTTACGGATTCGCTTTTGGCTCTCTCTAGATCTTTTTTCCCTTCTTTGTGCCCTCATTTTGTTTCTTCTTCTAAGCTGTCTTTTTAGTGGGATTCTTTGTTTTTTTCCTTCCGAATTGAGCCTCCTGATCCTCCTTCTTTGTCTTAGTTTCTGACTTGTCACTCGATAGCTCTTTCCCTTGTTGGTGGGTTGGCGATCTATCTGGAGTCTCATCCGCTCCTTCGTTTCCTTATTGAGCTTCTTTTACAGTCTCCTAGATAATGGCCATCAGCACACTTCCATACCCAATGAAGGAGGCTTTCGAGGAAGGTCTCTTCCTCTCCGTATTTTTAGAGTCTAGGGATTCTCTACCTACCTGTATACTACCCAAGGCTAGTGCTTTGGCTGCTTGGTCTATAGTCTTACGCACATAGCCGTTACAATCCACCTCATCCAAGGTGTGGGCTGCCACATTCTCTAGCACAAGCACATTGATTGGGTGCATGAGGGAGTTATAGCGCTGGCTGGAGAAAAGTGAGTGCACCAATTTTTCCTACATGCGGATCTTAGAATCGGGAATATTCTATATGTTGATGTCGTCATTTGTCAAAACATCCTCCCTCTTCATCTTTAGCATAGCATACACATCTCTCTTATGTTTCTTCTCCATCTTAGGCTCCAGCCCTAGTGCCTTCTCCACCAAGGCCTGGTTCAATGGCACCTGCACATGTCAAGCATTGTCCCCTCTTCCCACAGTCACCATTCTACATTCTTGATCGGGGTTGTATGTTCTCAGAATTTCCACACACTTCGTATGGTCGAGCTCCTGCGCAAACTTCTCTAGGTACTTCGAGAGATTACATTGTTCCACTACTCTCCTTGCGGCCTCGTCCTTGGCTACCACCTTCTCAAGGTTGTGAATGCAGTGGAATTTCAACTGATTATAAGCACATTTTTCTAAGTTGATGCCGTATTGCATCCTCTCCTCCTCCATGAAAGGGAGTCAATGAGCACGATCTTGCTACAACATCTTTCATTCTTGTCATGAACCACTATTCCTATTAGTGCTTCCAAAAGAGTTATTTGCTAAAAAGAAAGGCTTTGTGTTTATTGAATGAAAACATTTAAGCTCCAACATAAACTTTCCTTTCAAACTTTTTACCCTTTATTTCAACATTTTTGTGATATTTTTCCTCAATCTCAAAGTAACGTGTTTCTTTCATTCCTACATTTAAATGTCAACTGAGGTTTTCACAACGGTGTGTTTTTTCTTATGTGTTTATGCGTTTGCTTCATTTTGATTGGTTCCGATTTGACACACTCACCTTATCTCACTCACCTTATCCCCTCCTCTTCCGGATTTAGGGAGAATCCTTCCTAGGATTGAAGGCGAGCAGGCCTAGGGCATTTAGCGTACGGGTCAAGTGTTTACTTTCTCATGAGCCAAGCATAGAAGTCTGGATTGTGCTCCAACTGAGCGTCACGGTCCAGATTGAAGGGTCAGCTATCCACGTGTGTGATGTAAGTAAGAACATTTGTCAGGACGTCGTCAAAATCGATATAGCTAGCAATACGTAACTCTTGTCAGGATGTCGTCAAAATCGATATAGCTAGCAAATTGAAGGGTATCTACGTGTGTGATGTAAGTAAGAACATTTGTCAGGACGTCGTCGAAATCAATATACAGCTAGCAATATGTAACTCTTCCTCTATTAGAAGGTGATCAAGGTAAGGGTGTCCTTTAATGTGCTCTTCTAGGGGTCGATCACGAACAGTTATTAACACCCTATATGAAGTTGGGGTGACATAAGTTGGGTCGTATTCCAATGTCTTGATGGCACATCACTACTCAGCATTGGTCATCATTTAGCATCCTTTGAGTTCCCATTGTAATCGAAGAGTGTACTAGTTCCGTAAGAATGGGGATTCGGTTTCAGCAAGTCGTTTCAACTCCTTGACTTCTCGATCAGTGAGAGCAGACGAGGCTTACTTATCGTATGACATAATGAGACGTTGTTTGATGGCTTGCTCTATAGATATCTCAGTGTGGAGCAACTCTGCCAGCTGAGTGGGGTGCTTTGACGAATGCAAATTAGAGTGTGTCCCATGAACAAGGCATTGTACAAACCTCTGACGCAAAAAAGGGCTCTTGCAACAGGTCCAAGTCCAAGTTGTCATAACTCAGAGATAGCAACATGAATGTGGCATCTAAGTGTCTGAGGCAAGCAATGATATCATCCCTTGTGTCTTCGGTTATATCTATGGCCAGTGTCAAGAATGATTTCTGCTCATAGGAGGGTCTAAGGCCTGTGGCGGGTGGTTGAGCTTTGATAAAACTAGAGAGTTTTGTAGCAGATAGTTGCGAGCTCGGTTGTTCTTAAGATTGCAGCTGGTTCCCTTGCCCAACAGGCTAGGACAACTGGACTATGAATGGGGCACCACTTCTTGCAGATGTGGCCTCCTAAGTCTTGGTTGAGTTGCATGGGATTGGTTCGACAGTGGCAGGCTAAGATTTGGGCCGGTAGACCTAGTGGGTCTTCATGGGCATAATCAATTGTGAGTCAATGGGCATGCTGTCTTGAGGCTATTGCGGCATTAGGCCTTGACATGTTGTACGGTTGGATATGGTTATGCGTGAGGATGGCATTTGATCAGTACTCTTGGATGTTTTAGACTTAGGGATCCATGTCCAGGCATTGCCCTCATAATAACCTTGCGCCTGCAATAGGGTCTTAGGAACCCATCACGGCTTGACCACACGTCGTTGCTTGTAGCTTTGTTTTGGCCTCCTAGGTTTTGAGGTTGTGTTGTTAGCCTTGCAAAAGTGTGGCCAATTGCTTTTCGGTGATAGGCTCTGACGTTTAGGTACCCACCTTAACTGGGGTTCATGGGCATTTACCTTGGCTTCAGCAGGTTGCTAGCATAAAGGCTGGGGAGGTTGTAATAAATCACAATCCTCCTCCTTGCACTTAGTTGAATGTGTGTCTACCGGTGGCATTGCAGGTCCGGTGGGAGTTGCACAGCCCTTGTTGAAAGCCACCACTATGCGGACATTGCCAATGGCTAAGTGGATATGCTATGAGTCATAATCGACATTGTAGTGAGCTTGCTTTTTAAAGGTTCGACCCAGTAGCGATTCAGTGCTTGCCTTTTCAACATTTGGCAACACATAAAATGTCATTGGTATGCTCTTAGACTCAATAGAAACAAGTGCACTACATTTCCCTAGGAGTGCGTATGATCGACCCCCATATGGGCTTAGTTTGGCGATATGAACTGTAGTTGTGGTTTGCCAATATGGGTCCAATGATCGTCGATTAAGACATTGAAGTCTACTCCCTCATCGATCAAGGCATTGACAATGCATGTTTGCTTGGCAGTGATCGTGATGCGGAGGTAGGCAGGTTCTATAGTTTCCTCATCTTCATCGTCAATCTTCGTGATTGTGGCTACCCGTACTTTGACCGGCAGTTCTAACATTGGTGATTCGTGCAAAGGATACATGGGAGGATAATACTTCTTGATGCGACTGCTATTGAAGAAGCCTATGCTCTCACCTTTCAAAGTCTCGAGCTCAACATTACTAGTTCGATTGATGACACGAACCTTGAAGGGCCCTAGTCCTTTAAACTTCATTTTCTGTTTATGCCCCTTAATGGAGTATAGGAGCACTAAGTCACCTTGTTCAAAGTCACGTTGCTTGACTTGCTTATCAAACTAGCTTTTGCGTCATGATTTCTTGCACATGAGCACATGGGTAGCTAGAAGGTGACTTTTCGAGAGGCATTTGAGTTCAATTAGATGTTTCATCCATGCTTCCTTCCCTTCCCATCGTTTGTGAAGTGCGATTCTCAAGCTAGGAACAAAGAACTTTACAAGTAGAATTGCTTCAGTTCCATAGGTCAACCTAAAAGGCATCTGGCCTACAGCCATTTTGTAGGCTATGCCGTAAGCCCACAAGGCTGCCATCAGCTTGTTATCCCAGTCATTGCGCGAAGCAAAGACTACCTTGGTCAAGACATTTACTAGAATTTTATTAGTGGATTCCACCTGGCCGTTTGCGTGAGGGTAGTATGGCGAGGATTTTCGATGGATAATTAGGAAGATGGATAGAAGATGCGCGATCACTTCATTAATGAAGTGTGTGCCCTGGTTGCTAACCAGTTCGATGGGGGAGCCGAATCGTAAGATCATCTGCTCCCATAGGAACTTGGCAATCGTTCTTGCATCATTCTTTCTCATAGCCCTTATTTTTTCCCATTTTGTTAGATAGTCAGTGGCTACAGTGATATACTTGGCTTGAGAGTATTGTGCCACAGGACTATTAGGTTCTACAAAGTCAATTCCCCACTTCTCGAAGAGATGTCATGCAATTATCGGGGTTAGCTCCATTTCATCCTTGCAAATCAGGACCTTTATCAGTTGGCACTCATCACAGTGCTTAATGAACCGTGT
Source organism: Lygodium microphyllum (assembly GCF_053477565.2). Classification (NCBI taxonomy): domain Eukaryota; kingdom Viridiplantae; phylum Streptophyta; class Polypodiopsida; order Schizaeales; family Lygodiaceae; genus Lygodium; species Lygodium microphyllum. Next base: position 36,961 of record NW_028229896.1, on the reverse strand, counting down.
TGCATCGCGAAAAAGAGTGGGCCACCACAGTTGAGACTGCAGCACCTTGCAGACTGTTGTTTCTCTGCTAAAGTGTCCTCCATCAATTCTGCTGTGTGCTTCTGAGAGCACCCCGAGAATCCGTCTTGTCCTCGCCTATACAGCTGACCTACTATCAACTAATATGGTTGGATCTTGAGGATGAGCCATCTAAGTCAGGCTTTCTCTATTAGTTGTTCATGTAGTCCATGCTCAAGCTCTTGGACTATGTCGTCTACCCAATATGGCATCAAGTCGGCTCGAAATAAATCTCTCTCACTAGATAGGCTAAACAAGTGCGCGTTTGGCAAATCATCTATGATGCCTCGTCCAGTAGCCTCTCTCGTGGGGATGCGTGACATGTGGTCGGTCATGTAGTGTTGTTTCCCTTTTCGTACAACCACAGAGAAGTCGATTTTCAAAAGCAAAAGGAGCCATCAAGATATGGGGCTTGTAGCAAAAGGTTTGTTTACTAAATATAGCAAGGCTTGATGATCCATAAAGAAGGTGAAAGGAGTGGCTAACAAATAATGCTAAAATTTCTTCATGGCAAATACCATGGCCAGACCTTCTCTTTCTGTCATCGAGTAGTTCATCTCGGTCTCAGTGAGTTGTCTACTAACAAAGCTCACTAAGTAGTCGAGATTGTATTCGCTAGGTTGGCACAACACTGCCCCCACTACGAATTTCGAAGCATCAATATATGCACATGTAAGGTAATGGTCCAATCTAGGGCTTGTAGAATCGGTGTTATGGTTAGAGCTTTTTTTAGTTTCTCATATGTGTGTTGGGATTCTTCAGTCCGTTCGAATATAATCAATAATTTATACAAAGTTCCAGCAATCAATGCATAATTTAGCACAAAACGTTGATAATACCCTGTATGGCCTAGGAAGCATTGCACTCCCTTATAGTTGGTTGGGGGTGGAAGATCAACAATGACCCTGACTTTCGAAAAGTCCGTGGCAATGTTTTTTTTCGACACCACATGCCCTAGGATACATCCATGCTTTACCCAGAACTGGCACTTTAAGGGATTCAGAGAGAGGCAATATGGGCAACATTGCTCAAAGACCGCTCGGAGTCTGTCTAAGTATTCTCTCCAGGTCGAGTGAACACATAAGTTGTCTACAAAGACCTCTAACTCTTTCCTGAGTATGTCTTTAAATATAGTGCACATAAGGCATTGAAAGGTGTCTGGAGCGTTAGTCAACCCGAAGGACATGACTATGTAGGCAAAGACACCCACTCAGTGGCGAATGCGACTAGTCTTGTGCCTATCGTCAGGATGCACCTGCACCTGATTGTATCCAGAGAAGCCCTCCAAAAAATTGTAGGCCTCTTTGCCCACCACTCTCTTGAGCATGTGCTCGGTGTACGACAATGGGTAGTTGTCCCTCTTAGTGGCAGCATTCACCTTCTTGTAATTGATGCACACCCTAATCTTTCCGTTTTTCTTCATTACAATGACTATGGGTGATACCCAATTTGTGTGCTCAATTTCGTAGATGAATCCCACTCTCATCAGCTTGTCAATCTCTTCCTTGACCGCATGAGCATGTTTTGGATTCATAGGTTACGGTCTGCTTGGCCAACGTTACGTCTGGCGTCATGGGTATGTTATGAGTCACTATACTTGGATCTACCCCCTTGAGTTCTTATAAGGACCAAGCGAACATGTCTATATACTCTCGTAAGAGGACAACAAGATGTGTCTCCTCTTCCTTCGTAGGTCATCGGCAATAAAGACAAGTCGGGGTGTCTCCCCTTCTTGGGCTAGGTTCACCTCCTTGACCTTGGCAGGTCCCTCGATGGGTTCACTTATTTGCCCTTGACGTTTGGCAACCAACAGGATCACTACCCTATCGCCCTTTTTAAACTTCGTAAATATCTTAGGGAGGTCATGTGGTTTTTGTTGTTCGTCCACTCTTGTGTCCTAAGACTATTCTGCCCTTTCTTCTTTCAAGCATTTGCGCCTCAGGTGGACAGGCAGGTCCCCCTTAGTACGTCTAGTCTTGGGATGCCTCGGTATAATTGGGTCACTCTCTAAATGCACTTCCAACTCGGAATCGAACTCCCCGTCTTCGCTAGATGAGGTAGTCTCCCCCGTGGTCGTGGCTCAAAGGGTGACTCTACTCTAAGCACTGGCATGTTACTTGGTTGGGTTAGGCTTGCTTGCTCCAAATCTATGGCTCTTATATATTCCAACCAAGCGCGGTCACAATCCATGCATATGATCCTTTGCTCTATCCTGAAGGTGTTCTTTCTCTGTTGCCTGGAGTCCACCTATATATGTTCTATCACTCGTCCTTCTCGGTGTCGTATTCTATGATATCTATCTCATCCTCACTCTCGTCACTGAAGAAGCGGTAGTCCTTATATTCATCATCGGAAGCATCTTCATCTAACCACTCGTCATCTCCTAGATCTTGGTATGTCTCATGTGTTTGATCGGGGACTAGGGCCCAATTGTACCTGAGATTTAGGTCATGTACCCTGGCCCATTGCCACTTTGGTTCATTTAAGAGATCTTGGAGTGGCTTCAAGTTTGCTGCTGGATTGCCTGCTAGCTTACCGGTCAAATACTTTAAAACCCCTTGGAGCTCCCTCCTGTTGGTTGGCACTTGGAAAGGGACAAGGTTGGGTCTTCTACGAAAGTTTCTTGCCATCATGCAGATTGGTACTAAGGGTGTACCCTTGGGCTCGCTGATCATTTTAATGGCATGTTCGTACTCCTCGTTGTCCGAGAACGGCAAGTCGATGGTAGCAAGGACATGCATCCAGTCTTGCTCGTCTTCAGGACATGGGATATACTTAGTTAGGGGCCCATAGGATTCCTTGATCTGAGTATCACCCTTGAGCATAGCGAAGATGTCATCGAGGTCAACTAGTGTAGTTTTCCAGGAGTCCATTTCTACCCTTACGGCTTATGTTCTATTGCCTAAGAAGATGAGATCATTCCCCCAATCTTTGATCACTCTGACATTGCGCATCCAGGGTCGGCCCAGTAGGATATCGTAGTCCACTCCCTTCATGACTATAAAGTCAACTAAGAATTGGACTTCGGCAATTTTCACCGGCCAGTTTTTTAGCACCTCAAATGGCTTCACTTTCATTCTGTTAGTTAATGTGGCATTGAACCCAGTAGTCTCGACTAGTGGGTTGCCCCAAGTTTGAAGCACAGCATGGCTCAATACACTAACTCCTGCCCCTGTGTCTACAATCCCTTTCCTTGTTGTATCGCCTAGGGCTAAGACTGATAAGACCGCATATATCTCGGTGCCTTCCTAAAAAGCATTAACATGTAAGGATTTGGGCATGGAGTGCAATGTCAAACTCGATATCTGCGTCTTTGCATCATGTTCTTGTAGGCCTGCAACAGCTTGCTCTTGTGACCCTTCAACCCACTGCTTCAAGTCCCGCCATAGGATCGGATGCTGCCTAAGCAAATCTCCCAGGCTTAACATCACTGAGGAGGTCACTAAAGTGATAAGGAGGTCGTTGGCTACTTCTCTTTCTCCTGTTCCGGATTGTCCTAGCCAGTGGCCCTGACTAGGTTGCTGGCCCGTAGAGTCAAGGCTTTGCCTAAGTAGTACTACTTGTGGCACAGTCGCATCTCTCGGTTTCGGTGGAGGGGGTGAGAGTGGCATGCTGGTGCTAGAGAGATCATCGATCTCGACCTCCAAGATGGGCTCCCCATCTTTTAGGTGTTCTTGAGCCTTCTTTACCCACTCCACCTTCTCCATGGCCTCTAGTTGGTGCTTCGGTTTGGGATATTCCCCTACCTTAGCACTTCCCTTTTCAGTAGTCTTTGGGGCCGATGTTTATACCTCAGCGTCAATGACTTTCTTTCCAGCAGGTAGCATTGTGGCACTCTCAGTTTTTAGTGCGACTTTAGCTTCGGGTCTCTTCTTCCTTCACCTGTGGCTCTTCTTCCCTATCGAGGCTGCGTCAAGACTGTTAGGACCTGGCAGTGACATGCCAGCCTACTTCATTTGTGCACAGGTCATGACATGCAATGGGATAGGTGTAGCCTCCCCATCAAGATTCTCGACACCAAACAGTCCCAATGGGATGGATGGCACATTAACTAAATTCGAGGATGGCTTTCACTTTGGACAGACGAAGAGATGAGTGGTTCCACACTCAGGACACCTTAGGTCAGCCTTGTCTCTATTTTGTTACTCCCTTTCAGGATAGCATGATGAGATGTGTCATGGGTGACCGCAACTTCAACACATGATTGGATCTTGGGTCTTCCCTCCTAGGCCTCTACCTCATCCCCTACCTAACGCCATCACCAGTACTGGTCGATAGTCTATAAGGACTGCATTACCCTCATCGTCGTGAGAGACGTAAGGGTATACGTAAGGCTCTTTCTCATTTGGCTCTTCCACGTAGTGGATTGGAACGTCGCTTGGTGGATGTGTCACATAGGGGCTAAGTGGTCTGGGTATTCCAATAGGATTTATATCCATTCTAGGAACAACCAGCTTAACATCATTTGGCACGAGAAGGGCCAATGGCGCTCCCCTTCCGAAGAATTATTTTGGCCTATTCGCAAGGTAAGGTTGATCGTACGGTTGTGAGTACTGAAGTCTTCTAGGCAATCTACAATGCGCACTATTGTGACCAAACCTATTGCAATTAGCACAAGGTTGTGACCTGGGGTCTTGACACTCAGCTGGCAAGTGGTTCCCGCCACAGTACAAGCATTGGACATGTGGCCACGTTGGTCGTCTCAGCATTTTCTGCATCTTAGCTCTGTCCATTTTCATGTCAGTCAATTCCTAGTTGGTGTCCGCAACCTTTCCCTTATCTTGGATACTTGCGCCTAAGTGCTCACTGGATGCTAAAGCTCTCTCCAAACTTCTAGAGTTGGTGGTTTGAGTTCCTAGAGCTCCTCTCCTTCAATTGGTCGTCTACCCAAATGGCCGCTTTGAATACCCTTGCTAGAGTGTCTTACTGCAAGCTCGAGTTGCCTGCCAAGGCTTTCTAGAGCTCCTCATTTCATATTCCACCTATGAATACCATTAACACTGCTCTTTCGGTCGGTCGGTCGTTCACCCATCTGGATTCACTTGAAGAGACTCCTTACGTGGGTCACATAGTCGCGGATGTCCTCATTTTCCTTCTTCTTGATGTTCATAAGTCATACTAGCAAGTTATCTGAGTATCTAGGCTCAGAAAACCTCTTAATGATGAGGTTTTTGAGTCCATTGAAGTTTGTTCTCTCTGCGGCATCTAGACTTGTGTACCAAGTTTGACCCTTGTTGCTTAAGCAAAGCCCGAATGCTTAAGAGTGTTGAGTCAAGTTGGTGAGACCGTTGGCCTCACAGACCTACTCAAACTGCTCTATAAAGCTGTACAAATCATCTTGGGGCTGATACTTATCGAGTTGCTTAGCGACGACTGGTATCTTAGGCCGGTTCTTGGAGCCTTGGTTCACCCCTAACCCTACGAGTAGTGACATGGCTAATGCTGCAACGCTCTGCTCTGCTGTTGTGCTGTCTAGCAATCGCTTCATGAGAAGCTCACTTGGCATCAAGTCTCCTTCTAGCGCTCTCTCATGGTCAGCTCGATTCCTACCTGCTAGGTTCAACACTCACTGTATCTCTCTCATCTCTGTGTTTTGCCTCAGGCTCCTAGTCTATTGGTCTCGGTTGTATTCCACTATGCCTTGTAGTGCTTTGTGGGCTAGTTTCCTTTTCTTCTCTAGATTAGCTATGATAGCTTCTGCCATTCTATTGTGGTGCTCATACCGAGCGTGAGAATCATAGCTACTCACCAACTGCTGGATCGCTTCAAGGAAAACCCCAGTCAAATTCCTCGTTCTGCCTGTGGTCTGAGCTTTCTTCTGACATGGTTGTGTTCTCGTGCTTCACCAAGCTGTTGATAAGGTTAAGAAGGTTGGGTAGATCCACGTCTCTATTGCTATTCGCTTAGTCCTACGCTGGGCTCCGATTGCTCGTCTATGTCTTGGGATCTTTCCTTATTGGTGGGTTCCTTCACGTTCTTTTATTTGAATGAGTTCCTTAATTGTTGCACACAATCCTCAAGTTGCCTCCACTTAGCGAGCGCATTCTTTTCTATACACTTGTGCGCTCAATCGGGCTTTTAGTTGTTCTTAGGTGTATTTCAAGTGCTGGAAGTCAAGGTGAGTGCGGAGAGTAAGTGTCTAAGCAGCCTACGCACTCTCGTCTCGTCTTAGGCCTAATAAGCTTGTTTGATCAATTTCTGGCCATCTTGGTAGGTTTTAGGGTTTCTTGTTGCGCTATCTTACTCAATTTAGGTTCGTTTGGGGTCTATGCCTCCACTAGCTGCCATCAAGGCGCTGACTCTCTTGACAACCTACTCAAGCTGCTAAGCAGCTGCGTCTTGCGAATTTACTTATTCCTTGCCCCAGAATCGAGTTATGGCTATGGGATGGCTCAAAAGGTTGGCGTCATTGAGATCTAACTGGGTCTGGTGCAAACTTCCACAAAATTTGCAAAAGTCTGACTCAACTTAACTCGTCTGAATTGTAGGGGACGAGTGGTAGACTCGGATGGGTTGAGGGCCAAATGGGAGCACTGGCTGAGCTTGTAGCTCGGACGGCCAAATAGATGTGGCCGAGGGCCGAGTCACATTAGTGGGTCAAGTTGATTGTTTGGACATGCCGAGTCAAAAAAGGGCCAAGTGGATTTGGCCAAGTGAAGTAGGCCAAGGGCCGAATATCGATTTTGTCCGAATGGTTGACTTGGACGGGCCGAGTGATATGTGTCCGAGTCAAGTGGGCCGAATGGTTCGATTCTAGGACTCGGCCCAAATCCAAGCCACTTGGATGGGCCAAGTCGTGGGCGACGACGACTACACTGAGGATGATCCCGTTGAATACGATGATACACGCAATCACCAGGCACGCCAACTTCTAGATCACAACAAATACCTAGCAAGAAGGTTCTGATATACCTGAATCATGCGAAGAACTCCCCGAGTGCAAGATCGAACCGAATCACTGATGAAAACTCTCTCCCTCTCTCACTCTCTCTCTCTCTCATTGCTAGGGTGAAAGATGAGCTCTTCTATGGTCTCCTAGCCCTTAAACCCCTTCTCGAGCAAGGTTTTGCTATCCCCAATCACTCCCTTGCCAACATCAATCATTCCAACCACTCTTTTTTCCCATTTACCCCGATTTGTGTATGTTTTACCCTGTTTTACAAGAATAAACCCTACGCCTCTCCAATATGATTTCTTAATCCTAACCTACGCTAAATGCAACAAGAATCAAAAGCAAATAACTGAAATGATCTCCCCTTCTTTCCCCATCATTAAACAACCAAAATAACCAAAATACTTACTTGTATCGAAGATCAAAAGCCCCAACTTCCTACCAATCTCAAGCTCCGATTATTCGAGGATGAATCCCTTACTTCGATGCTCAATATGAGGCGTGTAAGTGCTCAAGCTTGAATCTGATGGTCCCGACAACGAAACCAAAATGTGGGAGCTCTCACTCGGCCACCAAGACCCATGTACCGCTTATTATTTTAAGTGTTCCAAGCAAGCTCTAATGGCTACCTCTCACCTAGCGGACGCGCCTCCAAGCCTATGAATGTAGTGAGCTTACCTCAATGCCAAAATGAGTTGCCTCCTCCTTCATGCACATCGATATCTCCACGATCCTAGATGCTAGCTCAAGCATCCTCAAGCCTCCTCCTCCAAGCTCCATCCACCATAGCCGTGCGCAAGCGAGAAAAGAGAAGAGAAGAAGAGAAGGGGGAATGGTAAAGAGCTTCACCCTCTTGATCCCTCACTCCTACATGCTCACTCCCTCACCCTCTCAATCTCCCTCTCTCTATATCACACACACAACCAAGAGAAGAGAAGAAGACAAGGAGAGAGGTCTCTTGTTATCCACACACCAAAGAATGAGCTTCCATTCACTTTTTGAACTTTACATACAAGCCCTAAAATCCCATGGTCACCCCTCCCTTTTTACATGACCGGCCTTTGTGGCAAGGTCCTTTTTCCTATTTTCCTTTTCTTGCCTCATTCCTTAAGCTACACCCGTCTATTCTTTTACAAATGGCACAGGAGAGAACCTAGCGCTCTTTTACAAGAGTTTTTAGAGTTTTTTGAGGCGCCTTCTATTTAAAATTGTGTTTTTGCCTCAGCTTAGCTTTTAGGGGCCGCCTCTGTGCCTTTGCTCTTTTTTTTGTTCTTTTTCCACTTTTTGCTTCATATTTCTGCCATCTCAAACTAAGGTTAACACTCTTGTACAAATTATATCAAATTGAGCAATGTAAGGTGAAGATGCACCTGAGTTAAAATTTTCCATTAAACCCAAGGTCTACTAGCTATATGAAAAAGGGGAGAGACTAGTCATATGGTCACAAAGAGGGCTAGAAGCCGAAGGGGAACGGGAAAACCCCAATCCTAAAAATCATGTATAAAAGGAATGAAAAAGAATAGATCAAGCTACTCATGTGTGTGTGCTAACTTTGTTTGCTATCTCTCTTAGTGCTCTATTGTCTGATTGTGTGAGAGTGAAGAATAGGAAGTGAGGGAGTGTGTGTCTGGAGTGAGGAACTTGTGGATTATGAAGCTTCATCTATTATCTTCTTTCTTCTTCATCTCCTTTCCTTCATACTGAGTTGACAGCTTGAGCTACAGTATGTGGTGTTGAGTTTATGAGGGAGTGAGGGATGTGTAATGTGAAGCTCTTCTCCATCTTTTCATATCCTCTCATTTGTGTCATTGACTCCTCTTAAGTATGTGGATGACAATGGAAGCAAGGAGGCAAGTGAATGAGTACTTGTGCATGGATCATGAACCATATCTTGCCAATGTGAATGACTATGATGTGGTGAGTATTGGTAAGTGCATTCACTTTGTTGCATTGAGTTGTTTAGATTCGTGTATGTGAGCAGGCTAGATGAGAGATAGTTGTGTGTGCTTCGTGTGTCAAAATCATTGAATAAATAAGGGTGTATCCAATGATCTTGACATTGAGCTCATGCAATGCAACACATATATTGCTATAGAAAGCCTCCATGAGCTTTTATACCCCAAGTCTACTTGCTTAATGGAACAAGTGGCTATTAGAGTTCTTGGATCTTTCTTATATACTCTTTCAACCTCAATTTTAATTAGAATCTCTATTATGGCAATGTAGCCACATTGGCGCTCTTGTAAATATTACAATTAAAAAAGGAGAGAAGAAAGGTGATAGACTCCTCGACTTAGTAAAAACTTTTGGTACTTCAAAAAAAGAGGTTTGGGAAAGCCTTTTATAATATATAAAATAAACATTAATATGAATACCACACATATAAGTTATAAAGGAGCATGCAATGAGAATGTGGATGGATGCTTTTTTGGCCTAAGTTTTACTTTGTTGGACAACTTTCCTTAGCATATAAAACAAGGATAGAAGTTATTATATTATACATATTAAAATTCTTTCAAATGTGTCCATTAGAATTTTGTTAGTTGGTTGTTTGTTTATTAATTCTCCCTATCTTCCTCTCTCTCTCTCTCTACGTGCCATAGTACGAGCCATAATATTAGAAGATGATGTCACTTTGGTCAAAAAATGTCACCACCAAGATTGGCTTAGAGAAATTCCTCTGTGTGTGTGTGTGTGCACGCACGCGTGTGTGTGAGCTACTGTTTGGTTGAAAAATGTCACTAAGACTACTTCCATGATTAAGATAGTGAAACTTGTAAGCCTCGAGAGCAATGGCACTTAGTTAACACAAATTTTGCGGCTTTAAAAAATCAAGATTCTATGTACAATTCTATATAGGGCAACCCATACTTGGACATCCTAACTTTTGTACCCCATTATCCTTCAGCAAACAACTGCATGAATTAAGACTGATTCATTGTATGTGGATGATGCATGTAGTGGCTCCCTTGTGGGAAATTTTCACACAATTAAGATAGTACATTGTGCTAAGTAGTCTTCAACATTTGTTGTAACTAATTATCGATTCATCATTATCATGTATTGCTTCATTAGTATCTTAATCTTTCCAAGTCGATAGCACATTTTGTCTTTTTAATGCTTAATCTAATCATCACCCACACTTGCCCAACAAATGTCATCTTCTTCTTAATAGTCTTCTTCTTGATAGATGATATTTGACAAGGAGAAGCTAGAAGTAGCATAGTAATTGTGATTTCTTGTAGTAAACCCTATTTTGCATTATAATGGGTACAATCTTCCTTTAGAATTTGTGAATGTGTGTGAGAGAGAGAAATAAAGAGAATGTGTGTTTTATTGACAATAAACTACTAGTAGGTAGTGTCCCTCTTATTTAAGCACTTGGGTTTCAATTCCCTTAAGAGTCCCATCCATGGTAGGAGCACATAAATTATGTGTGCTCGTTTTAGTCTTTATTTCCTTTATGCAAGCTTATTCCTAAAAATTGTCTACACTACTACATTAATTGCTATCACTAAGAATTGGAGAACCTCCCTATTATGTAAGAAATCCTTGGTTAGCTCACTCTTATGGGAATCTTTATGCCTATGAAAGCCACTTCTATTGTTTCTTACAAGAGCCATTGACATATGAGAGTTTAGCTCTCAAACTTGTTTGCTTTGAAATGGTTAGACTAGTGATAATGTATTAATAGATAGTAGCCTTTGGCTTAAACACTCCAAGAGTGTCTTGATGATTGTGTCAATCATCATTTGAAATTATAATGATTGGTCTTTCAAAATCTTGTTCACTTGATCTAATAGTCAATGGTGAATATCAAGGGACTTCCCCTATGTTGGGAGATGGTCCCCATGCAGGGGGTTATGGAGGGAGGGCATTAGTTTTTTAGTTGTTAAACATCTTATGTGAAAATGCATCAAATTCCAAACATACACCCAAGGGGCATTAGTTTTTTCTATTTTTGAGATTGATTCTAGAAAAGCATTGGGAAAACAAATTACAATCAATCAAAAGGCCAATCATAATGATGGAGAGTTTATATACTAAGAACAATGTTTGTTTGAGAGAATGAGACGTCACTTTAGCAACACAACAAGTTTGCCCATCCTTAAGCATGAAATACTACATTAAAAACATGTGAGATAACTAAATCTACCCTATATAGAATGAGAATTATATGCTAAATTCTCTTTGAAAGTGAAGTAAAGTCTTCATTGATTTATGCACGTTTTGTGACATCAAAGCTCATATACTTGTATCTTAATTTTGTTTTTTCTTTAAGTTCTAACCTATGTTTCTAAGATTCCTCCCACCTAAGTTTTTTGTTGTAGTTTGTGACCCTTACCTTCTTTGACATGTCAAAGTGGAGGAAAAGTTTTTCTATTTGCAAGAACTTTAAATGTAATATGTGGGTTAGAACCCATCGTACCCTTTATATGCATAGGCCCTTTGTAGGGTATGTCAAATAAATAGTTAAATATGCTTATGCTTATGAGCAAACAAATTTAGAGTTGTCAAACATTGAATGATAAAATGTTGGATAATTGCCTAAAGCATGGGCATGCAATCTTGGAAACTTAGGGCAAACTTGGATATAATGCCTTTACACACCAAAAGGAAAATCTCTTGCAAAAAGGTGGAATTTAATCAAAATACCATTTTCTTGATTGGATGCACATTTAAAAAGTGCACCTTTGTCCATAACTTTTGAAATGTGGGGGGGGGGGGGGGGGGAATACTCCCCATTTAAAAGTTTGTGGAAAATCCACTAATTTGGTAGGTAAACAACAAGTCATGTCCTAGTGAGTGTATAAAGGAGTGTGGATGCTAAACCTCTAAATAAAAACTTTTATTGGTTCCTCCCCGACACAATGGATCATCGAACCAACTTTGCAATATAAACAACCAATGATTAATCTAGGGTATACAATGCATCGCAAGAGAGTATATGTGCATGTACATCTCCAAAGCATATATTTTACTAGCTTCAATATGTAAGAGATGACATAATAAGGAAAACTCTAAATTTTGTGATAAATTAAGTTTTTAGACACAAAATGATTTCAACCTAGCTACTCTTGAATATCTACTCCATCTAGCACTGCCTACACCTCCTTTACTAGCACCTTAACAACATCCTACTTGCTTACTACCCCCCTGGAAGTGATTCTCACTCTACCTTCCTAGCAATGTCGCCTCCCAAGCCAATGATGTCCCCTCCAAGGTCCCATCTCATTGCAACTATGTGGGCCCCCATCTCTCTCTCTCTCTCTCTCTCTCATATATATATATATATATATATATATATCTCCATGCCATGCTACAACCTCTCCATAGCACTGCCTCTACATTGATTGGATGGCTATGAATGATGTCATGGATATCATTATTATTGTAATTTGAATATATAATGATATAATCTTTACTACATTATAATTGAGAGAAATACCTATAGCCTAAGCCCAAACCTATGTGGTAACAGTACAATGATCTTAACCCTCATTAACAAATTTTATTTTTAAATATCCTTTTATTTTCCCTATTTCCTTGTGAATCTCTAAGCATCACATTGAATATCTCTATTACCATAGAACACACACACACACACACACACAGTGTGTGTGTGTGTGTGGTGCATTCAAGGGCCACCATGTGTATGTGGATTGCACTAAAGGAGAGGCACATTTTACAATTGCTACTGCTACTCCCCCTCCCCCCCCCCCCCCCCCCCCCCCCCCCTCTCTATTTGGTAGCAATTAGATAAATGCTGGAGCTAAGTATGGTGTGGTATGAAGAGATTCTCTCTATCTCCCTCAATAAGTGCAATCAATGATCAATTTGATTAGGATCTCTCTCTCTCTCTCTCTCTCTCTCTCTCTCTAAATTGATTGCTTATTATGCATTCTCTATTTAATAAATTCATGACTCACTTTTCTTTATGTGTTGATGATGATCTAGCATGGCCAAGGGGGAGGTGAAGGAAGCATCACTTTGCATGTATCCAATAGGAGAAGAGAAGGTGCAAGTGCTGCGGAAGCCTTATTGAAATCAAGTGTTGCGGAAGCTCTGCTGAAATCAAGTTCCAAGAGGAGAAGAGAAGGTGCAAGTGCTGTGGAAGCTATGTTGAAATCAAGTGCCAAGAGGAGAGCCCTACACACATTGTGTAGGAGAGAAGGAGACTTAAGAAGGATCAAAAGGTGCCAACTTCCAAGTTGTGCAAGTGTTAGCCGGTTGTATACCGTGCAAGGAACCGTGATCTTGTTTCCAAGATCTACAAGTAAGAACTGGCTTATGTGTAACGGAGAAACTTGCTCCTTGTCAATAATATAACTCCACAAGAAGGGGGACTGGCCCATCTTCCAACCCTAGTGTGTTGCCAATTTCTCTACCTCTCTTTCTACATATTTCTTTTCACTCTTCTATTCTCCCTCTGTGCCAAGATAATATTTTCCATATATATTTTAAGTATATAAGAAAGTCGAGCGTGTATCTCAGATTCTATAACACTCTCTCCATTGGAATGGTGCATCAACAACTGTCAAGCATCAAGCAAAGGGTGGAGAGGGAGGAGGCATACAAAGAAGCAGGAAATGGGGAAGATGGAGCCACATAATTTCTACCACTAGTTCAATGTATGCATCAAAAGTTGAGGATGGTATGAAAAGTTGTGACTTTTGAAGTCTTTGCATCCAACAATCGATCAAGGACAATAGACATGTCATTTGTAGTCCTTGCATCTAGCAATCGATCATCACCATCACCGATAACATGCTATCATCATCATCATCATCGATTGTAAGAGGCATTGTACTATGTGTAGGATCGTCGCTCCTCAACCTCATGGAGCTACATGTGAGAGATATAGGAGAGAAAGAGAGATGCTATTTTTGGCATTGGACTGGCAACGACCATATCCAAAGTTGCATGCTAAGTCCTCCCTTGGCATGATGGCATCCTAACAACATACCCCCCTCACAACCAAATTCAAAAGTATGCATACAAAAGCATATATGTCTCTCTATGTTGGAGGACAGAAATGTAAAATATTACACGGCGCAGTGAATAGAATCTGAGATAGAGATAGAAAGTACACAACAGAAAAGAGGAAATCAGTAAATTCTTTAGCTTCAAACAACTGATACAAAGATGGCTTTGTCCACCCGTGCGCTTCCACTGTGTGAAGCTTAGATGGCGATCTAGACAGAAGATAGGTGAAGAGCTTAAGGCTAGCTGGAACAACAACTCTGACTGGGTGAAAGATGAATGATGGATGGTTGTGAAGGGGTTTATCTTTTATAGCCCGCGAAGGTCGTTAGGTCGGCCTGCTGACCGACCTACCATATGAGCCTCCACTAGTCGGCCAGGGAATATTCCAGGGAATATTCCCTTTACCATCGGGCCGGGCGCGTTGCCCCCGGACCCCCGGGCCCCTTTTAACTCCCTTACCCCGCAACTCGATGCAATGCGCCTCAAGTTGCTACCAGCTTAACCACTCCGTCTAACCCAAAGATTAGACCCACAACGGTCACCTTTTTGCCATCCAGTCACATAGACCTCATCCGATATACAAGTCAGGACTCAACCAATATCCGGGCTCACATTTGGCTTCTCCTCATAATGGGGGCCTTACAACTTTGAGCACCATGGATCATTGGTAGCACCTAATGAGGGTGGGGCATTGATCATATCTAACAAGAAAGTGGAAAATGCAAGTTGTCTCCACACTACTCAAGAAATGTGTGTGTGTAGCCTCTTTCTACTGATTAGGAGGGTAATGGAAAGAGGACATATGCTTTCTTTCTCTCTTTGTGCATCATGAAGTTCATACTATCTCATATAGATAGGATTTTGAGAAGTGTAGAGTTGGATTTCTATAAAGCACAATTTACCATGTAGGCACACCAAAATAGAAGGATGCTTATTATGGAACATGTATGTGTAAGGAAGACTTATGGTGCAAAGTTCAATTTAGGGTGCAAAGGGCACTCTCTTTCCAACACTATACGTTTAACAAGCATAAAAACCTCATTGAAGACAACGTGAAGACTTGGCACATTGCACAAAGTGCACCCTTTGCTCTCTTGAAGCACTAGGCATTTTAGTTTTTGGGACTTTAAGAGGGCTCTAGTTTTCTTAATGTTTCAATTGAAAAAAATTTGGAATAAAAAAGAGTTTGGAGTCAACATAGAGGAAAAAAGATTAATATGAGAAATTTGTGTGTCCACATGGTAAATGCATTTCGTAGGTTATAAGGGAAATCCGGATTATCACATCCATACTTTGCCTAAACATAAAACTGACATAAACCCATATGCGTGTATAATAACCCCACATGTTTTTTCAAAATATGACTTTAACATCTAAATATCAAGCTTTGTTTTCCATGGTTGGGAGATGGAATTAGAGAAACTTTATTATCCTCAATAAAAAATTTGTTGATGATGGAATTGGAATTAGTACATGCATTTTTCCAAAAGCATGCATGCTTCATCCATCATCTCCATGCACATCTATTGTCAAAATAACAATACCTCAAAATTTGTTGAAGCTTTTTGGGCCAAAGCCACAAGACGAGATAGTGTGGCACCATGAAAATGTCTCTCATTACACATCACAATATTATAGTATATTAAAAAGCCATGAAAATTGTCTCTCATGCAAGATGAGATGCAACATGATAATAACAATATGCACTCATGTTGTTGTTGTATTAAAAGACAGGAGAATCCATAAGTATATGTCATGATGATTCTAAGTGCCTTAATGATGTTGAAGCTTTTTAGGCCAAAGCCACAAGATAAGACAGTAAGCCACCATGAAAATGTCTCTCATTACACATCACAATATTATAGTATATTAAAAAACCATGAAAATTGTCTCTCATGCAAGATGAGATGAGACATTATAATATCAATATGCACTCATGGTGTTGCATAAAAAGACAGGAGAGTCCGTAAGTATCTTGCACGATGATTCTAAGAGTGGGTTCAGATGAACGGCAGCAAAGATATATCAAAGGGGCATGCTTTTGATGTGGCATCCCCTAAATGGCTGAGACTTCCCTCCTCTTTCCGACGGACCCACCCTTTTTCTATTGACCCCTCCCCCGCGGAAGAGCCTTGGCACTAAGAAAAAACCTATCTTTACCTTCTTGTAGCACATTGTGCCTCTGGCCTCACTATTCACACAAGGCGATGGAAGGTTAATCATGTTTTGCAGTGCTGCCCCCTTCGCCTGAAGCAGCGACGCACTAAGGAAGGTAGATTTTCTATGTAGTTATTATCCTCGCATAAACTTCTAGATGATTCCTTCCACCTTCTTAAACCCTTTTGCTTGGCCCTCCACTCTTGGCGTGGCAGGTCCTTCTGATTACATCAACTTGTTCTAAACTAAAGAACGTAATGAATAGCAAGGCAAAACGGGGCTGTGTTGAGTCCGTGATCACTTCGTCGTTCTTCTTTTTCTTCTTCTTCCTTTAATTCGTTTCGCGCGACGATACTCAACACTCATCCATCCATGGCGTTCTCCTTGCCATACAGCGGCACAACCATCGGCCAAGTAATCTTTTCTCTCTGCACACTGTTTGGCCTTCATGACAAACACTGGTTCCTGATCGGACATGGGCCACTTTTGCTGTTGGTTGATGCATGCATTTCCAAATAGGTCCGAACAACAGTTTAAAGAGTGCCAATAGTCATTATATTTCTCTTGACCGTCGATCATTCAGGATTTATCTCAGAAGACTAAAGGACACAGGGGGATTCAGGCTTCTCTCTATTGGCTTTATCCAGGAAATCAAACTTATCAGACGGCAAGATGCATGTTATACGTGTATTTCGGTAACTTAGGCGTCAAGATTTATGTACATTTCATGCAAGAATTTACTGAGAAGACGGCAAGATACTTCCTTAAACGGGATCCATGTCTTGTGTGCTTCAAGGTTCAAGAAAGGAGAGCAAGTGTACCCTCGGATTGCTGCCTCTAATTCAAGGCGTTTGGCTGCTTGATTTTTGTTAGATGTTCGTGCTCAAATCTCCATAGCTTATCTTTGCAGTCTAAATTTAGTACATTACAAAATCGCACTAAAGCAGGCATGAGCTGTGCGCTGATCCATTAAAGAACCTTTAATTCAAAACAAATGGGATCAAGCAGATATGAGCTATGCGCTGATCCGTTAATCATTAGACATATCTGGAGGCTTCATTTTCCGTCTTCTGCAGGGCATACAAGAGATGCATACCTCAGACTTGCCCGCGTTGCTAATTGCAGGACCATCTCATGTCCCATGGTCCTAGAGTCCAAGCTGTACGTAGCAATCTCTTTACAGTGAGTAGGATGATATCCTTAGATGTCAGGGACTGGCTGAGTCCTGAATTTGGCTCATTCACAGCCGCCTAAATTACTTACCTGTGGTGCCGTTCAAGGTTACATCTTATGTGAAACCTTTTCAAAGGTTCACAACTAACTAGCAAATCTGTTGCAGCTGTTAACACAAATAGGCCAAACAAGGGTTTGACTAGCGGCAATACAAAGCATGTAAGCATTTTGATACTGCATGTGATGTATTGCTAGACGATGTGCACTATGGAGAATATATCTAGTGCTGCCAAAGACATATCTAGATATAGATATTTGACAGTGACATAATGGAAAGTTAGATGAGAACTTTGCAGTCCAAAACACAAGCGTGCACTATTCAAGATGAGAGAGTCAAAACATATGTGTTTGTGGTCTAGGATCAAAATGCATGTACATCCTTGGCCCATCCATGCACAATGAGAATACATATGTTTGAAAAGCATAGAGCATGATTGGCATCAATACGATGAATCAAACTCCTCACTCCTATCTTGTGCCTAGGCAAGATGAAAGATTTGTGATTTGAGACTATATTTGTAACCCTCTTCACATAACAAGGCACGATCTTGCTGAGAACTTCGAGTGGGTGCTACATAGTTGATATACACATCTATAAAGGAGATTGAAGTGTGGAAGAAAATGGTTTGACATTTGTAGTGATCTTGAAACACTCATCCATGCATAGTACATGAGTGCTCGACCAAGGCAATTGAATATAAAGTTTGGAGGACTAGTTGACCGAGGTTTGAGAACCAACAATGCTTAGATAGCCACAAGTGCTTGATTAACATGCAAGATCGGGCAACTCATCAAATAGATTGAAAGGTTGGCCAAATAATCAATTTTAACGTTAGAATTAAAATTAACTATTTACTTGCTAAAACAATTGCTTAGGGCCATTTTATAATTTGTAGAGTTTTAGCTAGTTATGTTTGGATTCATTTTATTACCTTAAACAATGGTGCCTTTGAATGTTACGATGTGAGACGATCTCCCTCATTGCTTCAATAGATTGTTCTCCCTTGCAATACTCATGAAAAGTGGAAGAAAAGTAGTCTTAGACTAACCAAGTAACTAGAACTATGAGTCATGCAAGTATATTTTGTTAATTTGAGAAATGATTAAGTTTTTAAATTGCAAAGGTCTAGATTTGGTTTTGGGATTGTGACTTTCTTTATCCTCTGCCGAAATGGGTGTCACTACCAATAATTGTTAAATTGCCCTCCTTGAAGATGGTGAATCCTTTGCATAAGCATTTGAAAAATATTCACACTTGTTGGTGACATGCTGGATTGAACTTAAAGATTATCATGAAAGGATTTTCAACCTCTCTAGGGGAACTTATGACCGATGTCTATACATTAGAAGGTGGGGTGCCTGTGAGAGATTGCCTTTTGAGGTCCTTTGATACTTGAGAGTGAGATGCACACACACACATGTGCGCGCATACATGTTCTGCCTTCAGTTTTAGCATTCAGCATTCATCTTCTTTGGAGAGAGAGAGTGTGTGTGTGTGTGTTTGGGGGGGCCATTGTATCACACACCACTTTATATTTCCTTGTTTTGCTCTGCATGTCACTGATCATCATTTAGCATGCCACTCTTTGATGTATACGATTATCATTGTACATGGTTCTATGTGATAGGCTGTTTTCAGCCTCAGTAGACGTTAATATATTGTTATTTATTTATTTATTTCTCTCATCATGTGTGTGTGTAGTGACGGGGAGCACGAGGATCGAGACATGCAATGCTTACACACACACACACGCACACACACACACACACACACAAAGTGCGATTTGTGGGTAGTGTATCACTTTAGGTTTTTATATATATATATATATATATATACATATGTATATATACATATATACATATATATGTATACATATATACATATATATGTATACATATATACATATATATATATGTATACATATATATATATATATATACATATATATATATATATACATATATACATATACATATATACATATACATATATACATATACATATATATACATATACATATATACATATACATATATATATATATACATATATATACATATACATATATATACATATACATATATACATATACATATATATACATATACATATATATACATATACATATATATACATATACATATATACATATATATATATATATATATACATATATGTATAAATAAATATATATATATATATATATATACATATATATATATATATATATATATGTATATATATATATATGTATATATGTTTACATATGTATGTATATATGTATATATACATATATATATATATATAAAAGTACAAGTGCTAAGGGTCTGTTTACACCCGTGCACGTATAAAAGAGCACGATGGCCCTTTATTCCCAACAATCTCTCATCTAAAGGCAATGTGCCTTAAGAGGAGAAAAGAACCAGCTAAGTCGGGGTATGTACAAAGCTGAAATACATATATCTATCCAACTTCCATCATGTGTCGGCAATGAGCAAACCGCTCTGTTGGAAGACCTTTCGTGAGAAGATTTATAGGATTATCATTTGTATGCACTTTGACAAGCTCAATGCTCTTGCTGTCAAGTACATCTCTAATGAAGTGATACTTCACCTGTATGTGCTTTGTCTTTGCGTGAAAGATGGGATTCCATGCTAGCATAATAGTACTCTGACTATCACAATGGAGAATAGATAACTCTGTGATGCCAAGCTCTCCCACCAGACGTGAAAGCCATAAAGCCTCCTTGCATGCCTCAGTGGTAGCCACATACTTTGCCTTTGTAGTAGACAATGCAACACACTTTTGTAACCTGGAGATCCAAGAGACTGCTCCTCCTGTGAAAGTAAACACATACCCATAAGTGGACTTTTTGCAATCCGCATGACCAACATAGTCTGCATCCGTAAAGCCAACAACAAATGCCTTCTGCTTTCCAAAGCAGGCGCACAACTCCTTTGTGTCTTTGAGATATCTCATAATATCTTTTATTGCTTCCCAATGCTTTGTACTAGGATTTGCCATATATCTGCTAACCACGCCCATTGCAAAGGCAATGTCACGACGTGTAGTAACCATAGCATACATCAAACTGCCAATAGCTGAAGCATATGGTATCTTGGCCATTTCAGTCTTCTCATCATCAGATATAGGGATGTCCTTTGCACTGAGTTTCACATATGGAGGCAATGGAACCCCAATTGTTTTCCCCCCCTCCATATTGAAACGCTGCAAAACCTTGGAGATATACTCCTGCTGAGATAGATAGAGTAATCCTTTTGACCTATCTCTAAGTATTCGCATGCCAAGAATGTGATTTGTATCACCAAGATTCTTCATATCAAAGCTGCCATGAAGACTTTGCTTCAGTGAGTCCAAGGCATGAGTATCCTTGCTAGCAATCAGCATGTCATCAATATACAAAACCGAGATAATTAGGCTACCATCTACTGCCTTCTTGGTGTATAAGCAGTGATCCACTTGACTTCTATGAAAACCTTGAGATTACATAAATGTATCAAACTTATGATATCATTCTCTTGGTGCTTGTTTCAGCCCATATAAACTCCTTGTGAGTTTACATACCATATTCTCTTTTTCTTTTTTCATAAACCCTTTAGGCTGCTGTATATATATGTCTTCAAGCAGATCGCCATGTAAGAATGCAGTCTTTACATTTATTTGTATGAGTTCCATATCTTCAGCTGCAACCAAGTCCAAAATGGTTTTCAATGTAGTCATCTTGATTACAGGAGAGAAGATCTCATCAAAGTCAATTCCATGGTCTTGCTTGTATTCCTTCACAACCAATCTTGCTTTGTACTTTGGTGAGGAACTAGAAGTGACCTTCATCTTGTAAACCCATTTGCATGGAAGTGTTTTCTGCCCTTTAGGCTACTGTACCAAGTTCCAAGTGCCATTTTTTTCAAGAGATTCCATCTCTGACAACATGGCTTTATACAATTTCTTGCTGTCTTGTCTGTCCATTGCTTCCTTGAAGCAAGACGGTTCATCACAGTATGTCAACATGACATAATCAGTCACATTGTTTGCACCAAGAATGAATCTGTTAGGTTGTCTAGAAGCCCTAGACGATCTCCTAACCCAATGATCATTGTTTGCTAGCTGTTGAGCATTTTCAGCTTGCTGTCCTGGCATTTCAGCTTGCAAATTAGCATTAGCAGCTTGCTATCCTGGCTGTTCCTGCACATGTAGTGGCTCATTATCATGGACAATAGTTGGCTGATCATTTTCAGCACTTACAGGTTCATTTACAGTAGGTATTTGCTGCTGTATAGCGTGCACATTTTGCTGTCCAAAGGGTATTTATTCCCGGAATACAACCCTACGGACTTCATCCGTCTTTTTAGATTGTTTATGCATGCGATCTTCCCGGAAGATAATATCATTGCTGCGTACTACTTTCCTTTTCTCAAGATCCCATAAACTATACCCCATTTTACTCTCGTCACCATATCCCTAGGAAAATGCATTTACAGGACTTTGGCTCAAGTTTGCTGCGTTTTTCTTTACGAATGTGCACAAAAGCCTCGCAGCCAAATACTTTCAGGTGAGCATATGAAGGTGGCTTGCCCGACCACGCTTCTTGGGAAACCCCCCCCTCCCCCCCTCCAAAGATCTATTTGGTGACTGATTAATCAAGTATACGACTGTCATAACAGCCTTTGCCCAAAAACCATGGGGTAATGTAGCATGAGACAGCATCGTACGGACCTTATCCTGTATGGTCTGATTCATATGATCTGCAACTCCATTTTGGGGTGGATTATGAGGGGCAATGAGCTCCCTCTTTATCCCTTTGCTGTCATAAAATGCCTGAAAGGCTTTGGACACATATTTCCTACCATTGTCAGAGCGAAGACACTTAAGTGTCTTATTAGTCTAATTTTCAACCAATGCCAATAATTTTTAAATTTGTCAAGCACTTCATCCTTTCTACGAATAGGTTAAACCCATACCTTTCGTGTAGCATCATCGACAAAGGTGACAAAATATTTCTTTCCCCCTAAAGATAATCCTGGCATCTGACATATATCTGAATGTACTAACTCTACAGGAGAAGATTTCAGCGAAAGAGACTTTTTATGAGACGTTTGTGCATGTTTACCATAAACACAATGATCACAATGCTCAAAATCAGGATAACGAAGACAAGGTTAGTAACCTACACGAGAAAGCACTTTCATTCCTGTTTGACTCATGTGTCCCAACCTGCCATGCTACAAAGAAACACTTGGCTGCTCGGTCACGGCAACAATATGATTACTCACACTAGATACA
The DNA here is from genome assembly GCF_053477565.2 of Lygodium microphyllum. Lineage (NCBI taxonomy): Eukaryota > Viridiplantae > Streptophyta > Polypodiopsida > Schizaeales > Lygodiaceae > Lygodium > Lygodium microphyllum. The sequence goes on along the minus strand of NW_028229896.1, from coordinate 14,333 downwards.
TGGAGAGGATATAAGGTATCACTTTTATAACCTTTGGCAATCACTCTAGATCCCTTACAGATCTTCCATTTTCCATCACCAAAGGTGGTATGAAATTCATAATTATCTAGCTGCCCTGTGCTAATCAAGCTCTTCTTGAGCTGAGATACATGCCGTACATGCTGAAGTATGAAGATAGAACCATGCTGAAACTGCAACTGCACATTGCCAATACCTGCAATGTCACATGCATAGTTTTCCCCAAAATAGACAACACCATGTCGACCCCCTGTATAGGCAGAGAACCACTCATGATGAGGGGTGACATGAAAGGAAACACTTGAATTAAGAATCCAAGTATGCATGTCATCATCTGTATTTGCAAGTAAAGCATGTGCAACAAAGTGTGAAGAGACCTAGAGTACGTCATTCCCACTGTCACTGTCATGAGTGACTACATTCTCCTCTTCAATTTTAACACTGCTTTTCTTAGGTTGACCCTCTTTCTTCTTTTCCTTGTTATCATCTGTCTTCTTGCCCTTTCCTTTCTCTTTCTTTCATTTGTAGCAATCACTTTTAAAGTGACCCTTCTTGTTGCAATGATGGCATTCAACATCCTTATCATGTCATTTATTGCGTCCCTTGCTATCATATTTGCCTTTCTGCTGTGATCTGCCCCTAGTATGCAAAGCATTAGAAGACTTACTAGATGCATTGTTCTATCAATTCATTTCTTCCATGAGTAGAGCACTCTCTATATCAGCATACAAAAGAATCGCATTAGAATTGCTCATAGCAGTCTTGAATGTATCCCAACTCTTTGGAAGAGTGCAAAGCAAGAACGTGCCTCAAATTCTTCATCAATCAAGAACTTCAAGGCAACCAGCTGGCTGAAAATGGAGTTAAACTCACTCAAGTGAGTAGACATTGCTGTACCTCTTTCATATACAAATCCATAAGCTTTTTCAGCCAATACACTTTGCTTGCGGTACTCTTATGTGCATACAGTTCTTCCAATCGAGTCCAAATAGCATATGTAGAATCCAAACCTTCAATATTAAACAACAAGGCATCAGAAATCGATAGCTCAATGGTTGAGCGTGCAAGCTCATTTAACTCATCCCAATCGTCCTGTTTTGTATCTGCGGGTTTTGTCCCTTTTGTCTTAATCGGCTTTGCTTGCTTCTTTTGCAACAGGATATTGTAGCACTGTTTTTGCCAAACTGCAAAGTTATGTGCTCCTTCAAGCTTCTTTATGTGCATGAGATTATTGTTATCACTGTTGCTAGCCATGATTTTCAGCCCAAATGTGACCAAAAAATTCAGCAAATGCATGCCCAAACTGTCACACAAGTGACCAAGGTTCAAACAAGTACCAACCTACAATAAATGACCATGTAGAAGCAGAAATTTCAGATTTGTAAGTAAATTTTTAGAAGCACCAAACCATGTGCTACAGCACTCTACAGCTGATTACAGCTGTTCTGAGGGCAAATGCATCACATTACATGAGAAATCCCAAATTTTAGCTGCAATTTGTGTTGTACATGTATCCATGGGCATAAAATTTGACACACACGGTCAAAAGCCCCAAAATTTTGTGCTCAAAGCATTAGCCATACATTTGCACTGTCTCTGACATGCATAGAACAAGCCAATTTTGCCAAAATATAGCAATTTCAGCAAAAGCCCCAAATTTCACTAACCAATCTGTCCCAATTGCAGTAATACATGTTCCCGAAAGCATAAACCGGGCAAAATTAGCAAAATTTCACAAAATTTTGCAAAGGCCCCAAAATTTTTGGGTCCAAATGTGCACCAATGTCAGCCAATCTGACTCAGCTGAACAAAAATTCACCAATACGATAAAAGCCCCAAATTTTATGGGTCCAATGTTGAGAAATTTCACTCAGATGAGTAAAATTTCAATAATTCAAGTGAAATCCCCAATTCAAATGCGCACAATGTTTGCAATTTCTGACGCAGATGCCTCAGTTTTGCATGAACAGTACTTAGTTTGGAGAAACCCCAAATTTTTGGGCCAAGATTGCACAAATCTCACCTTTTGTGCTTGCACGCGCGAACCTCGGTTAGAGGGAGGAGTTTGAAAAAAGTTTATTTGAAGATTATTTCTTTTTTTTTGGATGACGGGTCCATTGACTCGTTAGGATTGTCCTCGCCCTGTTGGTCCTGTCCGTGGCACTGAAGTCGCCCGCTGGTCACCATCTGACGCTTGCTCGCCCAACCTGTCGGACCACTGCCACACACGTGTTGGTCACTTGACTGTTAGTCTTCAGCACAGCCTATGCTGAATGAGCCTTGTGTCTCGAGCAGCTTGTGCCGTGGTCTCGGAAAGCTCACAAAATCTGGGCTTTGAATACCAATTTGTAGTGACAGGGAGTGCAAGGATCAAGACACGCAGTGCTAACACACACACACACATAGAGGAGTAGAGAGTGTGCATGATTTGTGGGTACAATAACAAGTGTACCACTTTAGGTATATATATATATATGAAAGTACAAGTGCTAAGAGTGTGTTCACACCCGTGCACGTATAAAAGAGCACGATGGCCCTTTATTCCCAACAGTGTGCGTGCGTGCGTGTGTGGTTTCATCTTTTGTCTCAGCCCTTGCATTTACTTCCATATTGCTGTACTTTGACACGAGCAGTAGTGGACTGTAGCAGGAGGAGGAGTTTTAGCATGCAAGAGGAGTAATGCTTCAGTGTAGGAGTACAAGAAAGAGGGCTGCACATTAGGTTATTGCTGGAGCAGGCTGAAGAGCGCATCAATGAAGGGAGGAGTGCTGTGTTTTCTGATTGAGAGTGCAGTTGGGATCCCGTGTTTGCCTGGAGGAGGTGTGTAGACATGATTTTGCAAAGGTTTCAGTAGATGAAGTGTTGAGAAGGCTCCATCTTCAGCAATCAAGGGCACATTTTGCATTTTCATTGCCTTTGGCGGTGAAGAAAAGCCATTGATGGAGCAGAGGGACCTAGCCAGCCGTGTTTTTGAAATTAGAGAGGGGGCTACCCTTGAAGTGTGGCATTTTAGAGGTCGTTGATGCAGGCTGAAGAGCACATCAATGAAGGGAGGAGTGTTGTGTTTTCTGATTGAGAGGGCAGTTGGGATCCCCTATTTGCTTGGAGGAGGTGCATATACATGATTTTGCAAAGGTTTCAGTAGATGAAGTGCTGAGAAGACTGCATCTTCAGCAATCAAGGGCAGATTTTGCATTTTCATTGCCTTGGAGGTGAAGAAAATCCATTGATGGAGCAGAGGAACCTAGCCAGCTGTGTTTTTGAAATTAGAGAGGGGGACTACCCTTGAAGTGTGGCATTTTAGAGGTCGTTGATTTGGACATGGATTTCTAGGCATGGTCACATTGAATGGTAGCTTGGAATGCCAAGCTGTTTCGTAAAACGCGAAAGGTGTTCTAGGAGCTTGGAATGTTCCCCCTCCCATTTCCAATGATGTTTAGTATTGAAACTTTCCAAGAGTACTATTCCATGTCCGGAACGCCCCCTTCTAGCTCGGTGACTGTAAATTTGTTGTTGCCCTCCAATTTGCATCTTTCTTGTCTCCTGCTTTGTTCTTGATTGCTTGGCCTTGTTTTGCCCTCCATTGCACCATGCTTTTGTGCCTCCAGTAGACCTACCTCAGCCTTGTTATGCAAGGTGCAGCTACTTTGTTACGTAGGCTGCAATACCCTTCCAACCATCTCTCTCACTCTCTCTTTTTCAGCAGCCTTCAAAGTCCTCCCCCCCAGTCCCGAAACAAACCAAAAAAAGAGAAAAAAGAAAAAGAGAGTAAAGAAATGCGTGTCTATGGAATATAGACACAATTGTATGACAAATGCATAGATTGATAAAGAAACATTGTTAGGGTTAGGGTTAAACATAGAGATGATGAACATAGAAGATAATGAAATCTGAATAATGAATGAAGTACAATGCTCAATGTAGCAAACACACTATGTAAGGTGAAAACTGACCACTAAACTTGTGTCTTGAGGATTAGGTTAGAGAGTATGAGCATAAGAGTGTGTGGTACTCTAATGGACCTTGAGATGCAACATGGAGCCTCCAAATGCGTCCGGCAGTAGCAAATGCATCCTATGATGGTCGGATTAGTGACAAATGGGTAGTAGAGAGTGTAGAACAGCAAAACATAGGTATAATGATGATGTGGTAAAGCGAAATGCAGATTTAGGGATGATGTGGCAGGTTGGTTGATGCAGTTTGTGGCAAAATGCAGATTTAGGGCTGATGTGGGGGTAGGGCGATGCAGTCTGCAGCAAAATGCAGCCTCCAAGGTGTCATGGGCAGCAAGGCGGCAATAGATCAGGCTGTTTGACAGCAGTAGAAGGTGAGAAACCAATAAATGCAGGCTGGACAGCAATCTGCAGCAATTGCCAGCTGGTAGATAGTTGATGGCAAGCTGAAATTAGTCCCAAACAGTAGTAGGTTGGGAGACATGTGCCAGATGGTAGTCAACAGTGGGGAGTAGGTCAGTTGGGATATCCTCCACGCATGAGGTGTGGACAATAGAGGTATGGCACTTGCAAACTGCAACAACGAGATTGAGCTGAGTGGTGGGTGGCTTGTCTGTTTATAGATGGTTGGGTCCTCCGAAATTAGGGTTTGGCTTATGGGATGCAAACACTCTCTAGGAATGTATTTCTTTTAATGAGAGTTTTGGTAATTTGATTAATCGAGCTTGCTATTATGTTCAGGCTCCGTCCTCCATAGTTTATTCATTCACCACTTGCAGATTCTAGTGCAAGGTACTATTGGAGGGAGGGAGTTGGTGCTAGTGCCCACACAACTAGTGATTCGCTGTTGTATGTGACCGTCTCGTGTTTGGTATATGGATTCCATTTCTCGAGCACATCTTTGAGTTCTCGTTTGCAGTGTTCTTATGTTTTCACTTTTCTCTCTTTTTGTCTTGTGTTCAGCAGTTTATTTTAGCATTCTTCTAAGCTTCCATTGATGCATCCACTACTAATATGGTATTAGATTTCAGGATCTATGCTCTTGTTGCTGTTTTTTGCTGTTACAAGTCTTCCATCACTCTTATCTGCTGATCACTGATCTTCTATCAGCTGCTGATTGGGCAACTTGCTGTTGATCAGAAATAGGCCTGTTTTCAACCATCTGCTGCCTTCATTTTGTCTACAGCAGTTCACGTTCCATTTTCTGCAGTATTTTATTTTGATACAACTGCATTTAATGCCTGTTTTTTCTGCATTTTGATTCAAGCTGACTAAGTTTTCAGCATTTATTACTCTTATAGGCTGGGCAATTGTATTTTCAGGTTCCGTTGGTTGTAATCTCCACCTTCTAGTTGTGTTTGATCAGATTTTGTCCTCTTACAACAATTATTTTGTGATCAACTGTCTTTACATTGTGTGGGAACTTTGTTTAGTGCAGTTTATGTTGTGTTTTGGCTATGCTCTCTGTCTACTCCTCTTCTTTCCTTATCTTTTCCTTCTATCCTTTCTCGATGGCTTCTCCCCACTACTCTATTGATGACAAACTTTATGACCTTGACTACCTAACATGGAGTGCTCTTATAGAAGGATGATTTGTGCAAAAGTGATTATGGTACGTTGTTTTTGGATCTCTTGAGCGTCCTCAACCTTCCCTTTCTCTTCCTGTTGATTGGGACCAAGACAACCACAAGGAAGCTGTACTTACACGGGATTCCAATGATGCCCCTATACATTCTGCTCTTATTATGTGTATTTGTAAATAAGTTTTTTTGGCAGTCACCTCTTGCAAGATAACTTTCACCATATGGGTGAAGCTTTAGATATTGTACGAGGTTCCCTCGACCATGTGTGCAGTTACCCTTGAAGGGTAGCTCCGACAGATGAAGTTTGAGTCGAAGGATACTATCTAGTTATTCTTGCTTCGTGTTACATAGATACAGGGTCAACTTCAACACATGCAGGCCCCCCCTTGAGGCTCATCTTGTGGGGATTGTGCTCTATAAGCTTCCTTTGGAGTTTGACGGAGTTGTCAAAAGATGACGTACCAATGAGACAGTAGGGTTTGCGGGGAGGAACACGGAGTGAACTCGGCAAACATGGAGAAGAGAAGAGAAGAGAGAATAAACTCTAATGAATGGAATGATGAAGTTCTGAATCATGGAGTGAATGTGATAAAAGGGAACAAGGGTGCCGTAGCACAAGGAAAATGATGAAGACAGCCACGAACCATGAACCGCAATGTCCTCCTGAAGGGGTGTGAGGGTAGTGGAGAGGTTGGAGAGAAGAGGTGACGGATTGAATGAATCAGCATTGAGGAATGAATGAAAGTGGCCTATAAATAGGCACAGTCAGTCTAGGATGGCGTCCCTTTTTGGGGCTGCAAACCCTAAGCGCAAACCCTAAATGCAAAATGCAGAAACGCAAAAACGCAAACTGCGGGTAAAGGGTGAAGACGTACCAACGTACCAGCGAGACAGTAGGGTTTGCGGGGAGGAACACGGAGTGAACTTGGCAAACATGGAGAAGAGAAGAGAAGAGAGAAGAAACTCTGATGAATGGAAGGATGAAGTTCTCAATCATGGAGTGAATGTGATACAAGGGAACAAGGGTGCCGTAGCACAAGGAAGATGATGAAGACAACCACAAACGACGAACCGCAATGTCAGGGTAGTGGAGAGGCTGGAGAGAAGAGGTAACGGACTGAATGAATCACCTGTGAGGAATGAATGAGAGAGTGGCCTATAAATAGGCACAGTCAGTCTAGGATGGCGCCCCTTTTTGGGGCTACAAAACCTAAATGCAAAATGCAGAAACACAAAAATGCAAATTGCGGGTGAAGGGTTTCTCAACACCCCCTCTCAGGCCCAAAAAGAGGAACATGAGAAGAGTGAGGTGGAGATGCAATGCTACATGTTGAAGGATGCTCATGCAGCAGGTGCCACTTGGACAGTGTCCCTCGTGGGAAAATTGTTCACCTGTCTAAGTGCCCTAGTACAAAGATGATGAAAACATGCAATGCATAGGAGGTAGAGGATCCGGAAGATCTAAGATTTCCACATGAAAGGTAACTTGTAGTAAAGAACAGTAGACAGAGTGAACTGGAGAACCCGAAACTCAACCTCGGGAGAGAAGCCACTAGCTCCATGCATCCATGCTGGAAGGAATACGAAGGTCTCGTCACCAAGTCGGGGCTGAACCTCTGAGGTCCCAATCTAGGGGGTACTTAAAGATCTTGGGTATCAGTAGAAGAGATGACTGGTCGAAGACAGCCACCCCAAGAAAGTAGAGGATAGGTGAAGAACTTCATGTGGAGTAGGTTCCCCCTCTGAGATGGGAGGTGGAGGGGCCCCCGTTGAAGTCGAAGAAGAAGTAGATGCTCTCTTTGAGGGCAAAGAAATAAGATCCCCCTTTGAATCCCCCTCTAAAGTAGATAGGGAATCCAAAAGCTTATGGATCACGGACTCCGAAATGTCTGATGACGAAGGAAGTGCCGCTGGTCATGCCGAAGAAGGTATCTAGGGTGTTGAAGAGCTCCCATAGGTAGCCTCTCGAACCTTAGTAGTCGAGGGTGGGAAAGGGAGGAGCTCAGAATGAGCAAGAGATTGGCAACAGTCATTGTCTCTTAGTGGAGCGGATTGGGTAGCCGAAGAAGAGGAAGGAGTCGAGCAACCACTGTCTCTCGAAGGAGCAGACTGACGAGGAGACGATATCAAACAATCACTGTCTCTCGATGGAGCGGATTGCAGATCCGTAGGTTGTGGAAGCCATTGTACATGAAAATAAGTGGAAAAAGACTGCCGCTGGCATTGCGACGATCTCCAGGAGGTCGTAGCACCAGGTGCTCGAAAGAACTTAGTGTGCATTGGATGCGTCTTATTGCCTTGAGCATAGTACTCTGATAGCCGATGTAGAACGATCTCTGTGGCCCAGAAAGGAAAGGTGGTACAAGGAGTGCCTAGCGGAAGACGCATATACTCCGGGGGGTGGGGAGCAAAGGCCGAAGTCGGCAAGCATCGGTGGTGTGCTCGGTGATGCCACAGTAGGAGCACCCAGTAGTCTGGTTATCTGTTGGTAAAGAAACCATGGATACTAGTGTGCCTTGCTGAAGAAGGAACAGGTCAGCCACCGTGAACCACGAACCACAATGTCCGCCTCAAGGGGTGTGAGGGCAGTGTAAAGCATGAACCGCAATGTCCGCCTCAAGGGGTGGGAGGATAGTGGAAGGGCTGGAAGAGAGCTGCCAGTGGGAGGAGGATGCGATGAGCAGTAAGAGGTTGCAACCAATAGAAAAACGCAGGCGAGGAGAGAGACAAAATGTAGACAGGACGGCCTGCAAGAGAGAGAAAGACTAAAAACGCAGGCAGCAGGAGAGACTAAAAATGTAGGCACGACAGCTTGTAGGAGAGAGAGACAAAACGCAGGCAGGACAGCCTGCAGGAGAGAGAGAGACTAAAAACGCAAGAAAAAAAACAGCAGCAGCAGTCAATATGCTGAAATCAGCTCCGAACAGTGTGTGATAGGCTGGAAACAGGTGCCAGACTGTTTTAGACAGCAATGGCCAGCTTGGACCGCGATGTCCTCCGCATCCGGGGTGTGGGCAGCAAGTTGAAATACCTGAAATTTGCAAAAACGAGATTGTTTCTGAATGGAGAGTGATCAGTAACAGTCGTTCTGCTGTAAACAGCAGCAATCAGCGTGTGGAGGGCTGGAAACAGGCGCCAGACTGTAGGGAACAATGATGGATAGCAAGGGTTGAGATGTCCTCTGTGACCGGGGTGTGGGCAGCAAGTTGGTAACACCTGAAACCTGCAAATTGAGATTTAGGGATTTTGATGCAGCGGAAGAAGAAGAGAAGTGGATGCCGACCGCTCTTTGCCTTCACTGGAGTGGAGGATCTTTGCCGCTGTTTGAGCAGATCCAGCTCTGATACCATGTCAAAAGATGATGTACCAGCAAGACAGTAGGGTTTGCGGGGAGGAACACGGAGTGAACTCGGCAAATATGGAGAAGAGAAGAGAAGAGAGAAGAAACTTTGATGAATGGAAGGATGAAGTTCTGAATCATGGAGTGAATGTGATATAAGGGAACAAGGGTGCCGTAGCACAAGGAAGATGATGAAGACAACCACAAACCACGAACCGCAATGTCCTCCTGAAGGGATGTGAGGGTAGTGGAGAGGCTGGAGAGAAGAGGTGATGGACTTAATGAATCAGCCGTGAGGAATGAATGAGAGAGTGGCCTATAAATAGGCACAATTAGTCTAGGATGGTGCCCCTTTTTGGGGCTGCAAACCCTAAACGCAAAACGCAGAAACACAAAACCGCAAACTACGGGTGGTTTCTCAACAGGAGTGGCCAATGCATTATGGGCGTAGATGTCATCAACGCTAGTGAGATTTAGCCATATATTCTCCATGCTGCTTAAGCATGAGGCATCTTTATGGTTGTAGAGAAGGCTTCCATCTCAGTATGGTGGCTCCAATGAGGCAGTTGGAGCTTCAGAGAGAGGTGATAGAAAGAAGATGTTGAAGGCCCAGTGTTATCAATGCGGTAAGAAGGGATATTTTGTGCAAAGTTTACTTTTCTCTCTCTCTTTTATTTTATGTTCAATAGTTTATTTCAACACTCTTCAATGCTTTCATTGTTGCATCCACTTCTGATAGTTGGTTGTCTAGTGGCCTATCAAGACTTGCAAAGGCGGATGAAACCACAATGGACTTTGCTTTTTTTTTTTTTGGTTTGTTTTGTTTTATTTTTGTTTTTGTTGCTTTTTTAATGAAGGGCTTTGTAACGTTTTTTTTGGTTTAACATTAAGTGTAGGTTTTCAATCAGTGTTAGTTCTATTGAGTAAATTGTGCTTCAAGGGGAGAATAAAGGGATGGTTGGGCCTAATACATCACCAAATAGACAAGCTATCAAGACTATCATTGGATGTCAGTGATGAAGAAATTTACAGAGGACATGTAGTGAAGCAAAAAAGATAGGTGGAAGTAAAGGGAGACTACTCTACAAGATTGCAATGTGAGTTGTTGTGAATATGGTGGATCTAGAGTTGACTACTCATTGACTAACAAGGGATAAATGTGCACATATGCATGTTTGTGAACAAAATGCCGATGTGTGGGGCGATGTAAGAGGTAATGCAAATCATCATGCTCCTGCGAAATGCTATGCAATGGAGCCATTGCCTTGTTAGGAAAAGTGTTCGCTTGCCCAAGTGTCCTTTTACAATCATAGTCATCTAGAGGATGTGGATAATGATACAAAGTACAAATAATAAATGTATATGAAGCAATAATGAACTAAGATTTTGTTACCCCAAGAGAAATAATCCGTCCCCTCTTGATGTGAAAGAAAAGGCTAGAGAAAATCACCCTCCTTGTCAATTGGAAATAGTAGAGGAGAATGCACTTCGTAGCATACAATGATTGATTCTGTGATCTTAAACCAAAGACAGAATAAAGCCTCTATTCATGTGCAAAACATTAACCAACTGAGGGTGGATATTTTAGCCTATCTTTCCAAGTAACATCCATTTGATTCCTCTTTCTTTGATGCTTACCATCGATGATCTACTTTAGGTCCATCAGTTCCTAGGCCAATCGATATGATGCTTATTTTTCCCATTATAAATCCAACTCAACAATTATTTTACCTCTTCTTTTCCAACCTTAGGGTAGCCCTCGATTTTCGATTTTTACTTATTTTTCTTTCATTGAAGATCGTGTTTTTCCCCATTCTCCATCTTGTACCACTTTGGCCAAAATGTTTATAAAATTATTTGATGTAGGCATAAACTCTAGGCGGATGGTGCCTAGCTCAACTTGCTCTCTGGTAAAGTGGATGTGAATACTAACATGTTGCATTCGTGGATTGATGATCGGGCTACTAGCTAGTGCTATGACACTCCAGTTATCGTGGTAGAGAACAATCGGTAAAGCACATTGGAAATGAAGAACCACTAGTAATCCCCTTGAGTAGATAGCTTCTATGGTGTTGTCAAATAGGGCATGATACTCTACCTCGATTGTAAAAGTAGCCACTGTCTCTTGCTTATTTGACCAAGAAATGGGGGGTCGTGGCCAAAGAAAACATGTAGTCTCCGTGAGAACGTCGGTTGTCGGGGTCTCCAACCCAGTCCGAATCAGTGCATCCTTGCAAAAGCAAACCATGACCATTTGTTAGATCATAAGAATAAGTACACCGAACATGTCTCAATACTCGCATGTACGCAATGCAATATGACACTTTAGGCGCATTGAAATATCGACAAAGTAATAATATAAAATATGCAAGGTTTGGCCTAGTGTTAATCAACCAAAATGTTTTCCTACAATTGACCTACAGGTATGCTCATAGAAGGCTAACCTAGGGATCTTTAGAAAGCTATGTAGTGGGATGAAGAGGCATGGCCACAAGTCGTGTTTGATCAGTGTAATATTGCTCAACTAATTGAAGGGCGTATTTTTGCTGTGAGGAAAAAATAGTATCCCTAGATTGAACTATCTTCATCCTCAAGAAATAGGACAACTGACCAACGTCAATCATGTTGAATATAGAACAAAAATGGGCCTTTATGTCCGCTATGGTAGCAGAACTTGTGAGAAGTAAATCATCAACGTATAAAAGAATATAGTTGACCCCTTGTGAAGTGGTTTTGTCATAAGGGGTAGTATGAAATCCACGAGTTCTAAGGAACTCATCCATCTTATGGATAATGGAACTAGAAACACAATGCTTGCTTCAATCCATAAAGAGCTTTCCGCAGATAAAAGACCTTATCTTTACGATCGATAGAAGCAAATCCGGGAGGTTGCTTCACATAGACTTCCTCCAAGTAACTGTTTAGGAAGGCACTTTTGGCATCCATTTGATAGAGCGACCAATTGTGGTAAGTGGCTAGTGTAACCAACGAATGAAATGATGTTAACCACGTAGTGGATGCAAAGGTCTCCTTATGATCTATGCTATGTTTTTGTGGAAATCCTTATATGACAAGGCAAGTATCATCTTCATCCAAAGTCCCATCAACTTTCAATTCAATCTTGAAGATCCACTTGGTCCTGATGACTTTCTTGTGGCTTGATGATGGTCAATGCTCTCAAAGCCTTTTTTCGATAGTCTCTCGGCATTGGGAATGCTTTAGAGGCTTCTGCTAACTCTCCATCTTAGAATGCGCTTTATACTTTATCGTAACGACATACAAATGATACACAAAGATCTTCTAGGACCCTCTGGTGTCACGAGGACGTGAAATTTTAAGACACTTTAATCTTGCCGATGGCATTTGATTAAGTTATCAATCAAATGTGCATGGTTGTTTAGCACATGTGATGCCCATGCCAATTATTTCATGGTAACAGGCCAGGGACCCCGAGGATGCAATGGGTGTTGAAGGCAAAAGTTGTGATAACTTATATTTGACATATACTAGGTGGTACTCAATGTTAGATTTTGGCTTAGACCAATGTATTGGCGTCTATTCCAGCCATTGAGAGAGAAAAGAAGGTTGTTAGAGAGAAAGGAGAGGCTGTTGATGTGATTTGCAACCACAATGGATCAGTTCTACAGCATGTGATAGTAGTTTGGAGCCCTCTATGAGTAGGTGATAGCAGCCCAAGGTCCTTTTGGTGTAGATGATAACAACAGGAGGGGGCAAGAGTCTTTCTAGTGGTCCTAAGCTGTAGGTGGCAGCTTTCATCGTTGTTTGAGTAGAGCAATAGTAGTTTTTTAGTGTCTCTCTCGTTGAAACTTTGAGATTTCTCTCTACAGTATTCTCTCTCATCCCCCAGCCATCTCTCAAGTTATCTCACATTTTTCAGCAGTTTGAGCCATCAGAGGAAGAGATTTCAGTCAATCTTTATTGTAATTCTTAATTTATAGTAGAAATTAGGTTTTGACAGCTGCATTGGGATGGTGCTCAGAATTGAGGGCCTAGGACTTAATTCTAGTAGTTGACATTGAGGAATTTCAAGAAGATTCAAGAGGCTAGCCAGGCAATATCAAATTTGGGGCTGAATTTGTCTTTTAAGGAGTAGGGTGACGGCCAATCCCCAAGCAAACCGAGGGGCAAATTGGTTTGGAGGCTTGTTGGTCAGTTTTGATAGCAAAAGGCACTTGGATTAGTGGACGATATCGGAGGATCTTAGTTGTACTCCTTCCATTTGCAAGATAAGTTGAAGAAACATTGAGAGAGGCATCAATTTTGGGGCCAATAGGGTGTTCAATGTCCAAGATTAAAGTAGTAAAGTGTGCATTTTCAGTTTTGTGAATTTGCTAATTGTTGTAATTAAGTGCTTAATCTAGTTTTACCACCCTTTTCAAAAGGAAGGCTAGTTTCGTGGTTCCATTGCTAGGATACCACTCAATTCCTTGATTTGGTGGGTCCCAGTCACCTAATTGCTAGTGAAAACTTTATGCCAGTGCTGATTTTTACTCTCAGTTGAGAAATTGTAGCAATATGTCTTTATACAGTGATATGCAATCAAACAATTATGATGCCTCTCAATATGGACACTCATATGGGGAAGAAGAAAATGCAATGCCTAATCTTGGACAAGGCTCAGACCATGGACAACAAGCTGAAATGTTGCTATTGGGCAAGATGCAAGGCCTTCGAGGTATAATGAGGCTAATGACTAGCAAAGTGAAGAGGAATTTGATAATCAATTCAAGAATCGGATGAGGACAACAACAAATCTCTTTGTTAAATTGGCAAAGGATCCTCAATTTTCACCCGAGTTTTGAATCCAAGGAAGAAGGATAACAAGAGAAAGAAGAAGAAATCATCTTCTTACACCTTCCCGGACAGCAAGATGCATCGAAGGAAATGCCGAAGCCTTCATTTGAAGCTCCCAAAGAGCCAATGAAGCAAAAGAGTTGGTGGTACTGTAACGTGCCCGCTCCTCAAATCGCGGGACACGTCTTAGTAGTCCATCGAGAGATATATCTAGAAGACGCCGCCCGGCACTCCCAAGGAATGACACGGGGTTTGCCAACTAGGGTCTCTCGAGTCTGCTCCGCAAAGGAACTTATCCGGCCGTTCCCACTAGGATCGACCTGAAGTTTGGGTTCCTAGTCAACATTGTCTAAGGTCATAGACCGACTTTTACTCAACATTTCCTGTTAACATCTCCTTTGAGGAAAGCTCTCGGCTAACCGAGACCACCCTTTCGTAGGATAGACCCATTGGTCACACATCCACCACGCTTCCCTCGAGGGTTGTTTTAGTTATCTAATTACCTACCATGTTATGCTTGACACATAAAAGCAGCTTCCTTAATTAACCCATTAGTCATAGATTCCTTTACGTAATTTAGGCCGCAGACACGAAGACAAGTTAAAACAAGATCAAACACTTCCT
>NW_028229895.1:0-50135 GCF_053477565.2 Lygodium microphyllum | reverse complement strand
CGTGTTAACTCTGGGAAACATGCTTTTACTTGTCAAATTAAGAGAGACAAGTTCACCAAAGGCTTCCATCCAAATGGATTCGATAACGGTGACTTCTCAACAATATAAAATGCAGTTGTGCTAAGAGGTAGTGTTGGCATTGCATTGCTGGTCACTATATAGGTCGTGTTGGAAAAGTTCTACTTCCAAATACAATGTGCAAGTTTTCTTCAATGAGTGTGGGTTGGTGTATAAACATGTTGGCCTTTGCATCCATCCCAAACACTCAGAGGTACACATAGTATAGGTGCTTGCATGCCAAATAGGCTTTTCGTTCTACAGCACGGTCTATGAAATCTCGGCAATTACATGTTGGATTCTTTACAATAATATGCACATCATAACACTCATGCATGACACTTGAGTTAGCTGGCTCTAGTTTGAAAACCTCATGCCTCAAGGCCTTCATCACTGTGTGGCCCTTCACAGTTGCATCTAGCACCAATGCTGACTCTATCCTTTTCCCTATAGCCTGTGAACCTCTTTGATATCTACACAATCACTCGTTAACATCCACCTCTTGTGCCACCTTTTGTAAAACAACCCCACCACTCTCCAACATGTGGATTTCTTCTACGGTCAAATTAGTGCCTCGTGCCACTGGCCATACTTCTAGAACCTTGGGTGGTGCATGTTGAATGGAAGAACAAATGTTCCATGTATGGTCCACACTATCATTACAAACCAGCGCCGCATTCCATGTTGATTGCTAGCTTCTCCTCTTGAGCTAGACCACTCCATGATGCCCCAAAATGAAGGTGCGGGCACCCCATGTGACATATTTTTTATAGGTTTTTTGCATTTTCCCTCTCTAGCTCCCAACCATCATTGACATTGTACACGGCTGCGAGCTGGAATCCTTCTTATAGCCCAAACGGTGTCATGAAAGACGGTCTCCACCACCATTTCCTTCAAACAATTTGGTAATACTGCCCTTGATTGGTCAGAAGGCAAAGGGTCCTCAAAGTTTAGTTTTCTTGTATCATTTCTTCTAGGTATGTTTTCGGTCACATACTCCAGCCTGTGAGAGGCATTGGCTTCCTCAGACCCCACTTTCCCATTAACCTTGCATTTTCTTACTACATTCACATTGTCCCCTCGAAAATTAGAATGTTTATGCAATTTAGTTCCTCTTGTCACATCCTCAACCATCCTTACTGTTGCTCGAGGTGTGGGGCTAATTCCTTGTTGTAGTCGACTCAAAAGCTTCTCTGCACTTGGTCCTGCACCATGGAACTTTCCACCAATGAATGCATGTTGTTTTGTGCTCTGTAGTAGAGCATTGGCCAAATCACTGACACATGAATGTGCCACGCATCACATCCTACTATTACGAACTAGTCTTGCCCTGACAAAGTGCTGCCTCCAACATGGATATCTAATATGCCACAAACTAAGCTAACAATCCATTGCTAGTATATTGCAATCTGCAACCTTCCCTAAGGCCCACCAAGCCCGAATAAATCAACATTGCATTGTTGCATCATCTTCCGTGACTGCACACCTCCACATGCGGCACAAGCACTTATGCTCATCTTGAAAACTCTTGTGCGCATACTGTGATGTGTGTACTTGGAGACTTTGTTCCCAATGAAATAAGCAAGATCTCTCCCTTCCTTGCATTACGTTGTTTGGACCACCATTTAATACTATGCGGATGGCCCTACAATTGGTAGCTGTCTCATCTGCCACCATGAATCCTCAAAAATCAGTACTTGGGTGTCCACACTTTTCCATCACCTCATTCATCTTTGTCCAAAAAAGAGCTTGTGCATCAGTATCCTCTTCTTTCATCTCACATATTGCTAGAGTCATCAACTCTTGTACACTATGGAAACACAAGAAAGGAATGGGAGAGTAAGGAGAACTATATTGCTTAAGTTTGTGTTGTGATGGTAGAATTAGGTAAGATAAACTACCTTGGCTCATACACATGCGCTGCCATGGTGGTCCAATCATTAATGCGATACATGTGGTCAAAGCATACCCAGCTATTGCCTAAGTCCCTAGTGCCATTCCTTCGCATACAGTTCACTAAGTCAACCCGTGAGGTTGGCCCAGTTGTTGAAATTTTGAATATAAAGCACCTACTATCATTGTCAACGGCTTGCCCAAGAAATAGGCTACCGTGGAAAAATCTGTATGCACAATGTTACTTTAACTTTAGAAGACGAGATTCCATTCCCTGATCACTCTCAACGTGGGCTACACAAAGCATGTGTTCGAACTTGCATGCACAAAATATTAATCTTCATATGCATGGCCTTTTAAAGATATTTTGAAATGTGTTGTGAATGGAATAATATGTTACCTATTCCTCTGAATGAGTGGTTGGAGTTCCTCGAGCATCGGCAGTGTTGGACATGGGGACACCTTGCTCGCGAACCAAGACACCCATCACTAGCATTTTAATCACAGTCATTTGCAGGTGTCGAGGTCTAGCTACACTAAAGTCTCTTACCATTTCCTCTACTATCTTTCACACCTCTTTAACATTAGCTCTACATGTGCCTCTTTACACCTCATGGTTATGTGTGCCTTGATGAATAAATAGTCTTGACATTGGCCTTGCTAACATCACATAATACACTCGCACTTGGAGAGCAGGATGGGGGGGTTCTTACAATAGAAGCATCCAAGGCTTCCGATACCAACAACTGACATTCCAATAGTCGATATGGTGAGGCTGAGTTTACCTGCATGGCATGAATTTGGACTTGATTAGTCCGATTTACTTGTGATAGGTTACTAGAACCATGTCATGCGACTCTGCAATCACTTTAATGATAGTGGAGTGAATGAAGAATCTTGCACCTATCCATGCCACCTTGTTTGGGGAGATAAAAATCGACCTGCCAATACAATCTCTATTGGGACACTCTAGCTCTCCAATACATTTGCTTCAACGAACAGTACTAAGGAATGCCATCAATGTTGACATGGGCTTTGTCCAGCAATGGCCATCGTACTTTTGCTCCATACCCTCCATTGGACGCATTCCACTGGTGGAAGCTCATATGCCACATTGCCATCATAGAAAACTGGGATCTCCTCCACTCTCTCTATAGCGTTCATATTCTGAAGCAAATGATGTAAGATTCGGTGTCGGCCCCCCAAAGACATTATGTACTTAACCACACTTACAGCATAAGAGGATTGTTGCATCCCCTCCTCTTCCACATCAAGCATGATAGGGATGGTTTTGTTTTTCTCAATGTCCAAGGGGGGTGGTGAGGCTTCCACGGTGATTGTTATTTCATCAATGCTACAAGGGCTCTAGGTGAGGTCTATGGTGGGGGAAGGCTACAATGTAGGCACATTTCCTTATTCGACAAAATAGTCTTGCGAGACCAAGGTATCTAGAACATATACCTAGACAGCCTCATGGTCATTGTTACAATGGACTGGCGTGCTTTGTATTTGGCCATTTGGATGGGTGATAGCAAGAACACGGTAGCCATTGCCATTGCAAATGTCTTCCTTCTTCAACATCAAGAACCGACTACTTGTATAGTGCATAATAGGTTTGGCAGAGAGGAATGATACATATATGCAGACCTCGGTATTTGGTGTAGCACTGGATGTTGGATCCATTTCCAAAGCTATCTACACATGTACAAACACTCATGTCACATATGGGTGTCATTGAAAGACTTAGTGTGGGGGTGTATGTCATATACAAGAGAGGGAGAGAGAGAGAGAGGAAGAATAAATAAAGATGTGTGCATGAGAGAGAGAGAGAGAGAGAGAGAGAGTGTGTGTGTGTGTGTGTGTGTGTGTGTGGATATGGGTGCTAGATATGAGATAGAGTGTGAGTGAGTGAGTGAGTGAGTGAGTGAGTGAGTGAGTGAGAGGGGGAGAGAGAGAGGATATAAATATTTGTGTGGGAGGGAGAGAGCAAAAGAGGGAGATAGTGTGTGTGTGTGTGTGTGTGTGTGTGTGTGTGTGTGTGTGTGTGTGTGTGTGTGTGTGTGTGTGTGTGTGTGTGTGTGTGTGTGTGTGTGTGAGTAGATGTGGGTGCCACGGAGAGAGAGAGAGGGGGGGTTGTGGAGAGCACCAAGAGGGAGCATGGGAGAGAGACTGAGGGTGATAGATAGAGTGAGGGGGAGGAGAGAGAGAGAGAGAGGGAGAGAGAGGGAGGGAGGGAGGGAGAGGTTTACGTACCTACGAGATTAAGAAAATAATCCACAACTTGAGGGAGGGGGTGTGTGGCCTTATATAACCACTTTGGCATAGTGGGGCATTAAATGCATGTTAGAGAGAGAGAGAGAGAGAGAGAGATAGAGAAAGGGAGACTAGGAGACATGTGCCATACGAAGAGAGAGATGTGAGAAAGGGGTGAGGGGGTGCTAGTCATATTTTTCTACACCAAATATTGGGCTACTGGCGACCCCTTCTTTGGCAACAAAATGATCCCAATCCACATGCTCTCTCTCTCATCGGCCATCCTGGCCCACACGCACACTCTCTTTCTCTCTCATACCTTGGACCCTAAACCCAAATAACTAAGATAGATGATGTAGGCACACCGACGACCCCTTTCTCAATGGGCAGAATGATCCTAATCCACATACACTTGCACTCTCTCTTCATTCCCTCTAAAAAAAATCCCATACAACTAACGTATTAATGTACAATCATACTAAGTGATTAATTAGTATTACTATTACAATACATTGATGTATATGAAATGATTAATAGTAATATATAAATTAATAAACAAGTTAAGTAATATTAATATACCAATGGTTCACTTCATGCTAAATAGCTAATTAATTAATAAGCTAGTTTATATATATATGAATTATAAAATAAGCTAATTATTATCAATTAAGAAATTAATCAATAATTCAATTGATATAATTTGACCGATACACTAAATTTTTAATCAATGAACTAACAGATACCATCTTACTAAATATTATTTGATTTATATTAAATCAATAAAAGTTTAGTTAATATATTAATATTAATTAATTTAGTATTAAATTTTTTTAATTACTAAATAACTATGTGATAAAGTTATTTGATATTTTTAAATAAAATAAATACATAATATTACCATTACTATTTACTACTTGACTAAAAGATATTTATTGGTTGTTAAAATTTAATTTATAACTAGTTAAAAATATTTAAGTAATTCATAACTAATTAATAAATCATCGATTATTATTTATTAATTTTACTTTTAATAAACTATTTATTAATTTTAAGTAACAAGTTATTGATTATTACTAATTGTTTTTTAGTTCGTAGTTATTAATTTTAAACAAATAGTTATTAATTTCAACTAATCAATCAATATATAATTTTATTGGCTACGTAATTAATTAATAGCTAATATATAAATTATTTATTAATTAATTATGTATATTAAGTAATTAATTATTTAACTAAGTAACTAATATAAAATATAATCTTATTTGTTAATCAAAAAGTAATTTCTTAATTGGTTAAATGGTTACTTAATTAGTTATTTGGTTTTTAATTAGATAATTAATTATGAATTGGTTATTAATTTATTGGTTAATTATTTGTTTAATTAATTACTTACTTATTAAAAATTAATTTTAAAAATTATTAGTTAATTAAATATATTCAAAAAACTATTACTTAATTTTTATTAGTTACCTAGATTAATTAATAAGTGAAGTTGATTAAAAATTAATTAAATGCTTAATAGTTAATTTGTTGATTTAGTTAATAGTTGATTTTATTAGCTTTTTTTCGACTTAATAATTGTTTACTTAATTATTTATTTAGTATATTTAATTCATTAAATCTTCTAGGAAGGGGGTGTTAGCGTCCCCTTAACCAACCCACAAGTCCTCTTTGCGCCCCATCCCTCCCCCCCCGCGCCCCCCCCCCCCCCCCCCCCCCCCCCCTCCCCCCTCCCCCAACAAATCTCTTCTGACGTCATCGAGCAGGTGTCTTAATCAAGCCACAAATCCGCTAGGAAGGGGGCGCCAGTGCCCCCTGAACCAACCCCCCCCCAAACCAACCAACCAACCAACCTACAAATCCTCTTTGCCCTCCCCCCCCCCCAACAAATCCCTTCCAACGTCGTCGAGCGAGCGTCACTCAAAGGCACACTACTAAGGCGGTGACCAAGGCATAGACCTTGGCATACTTGGCAACCAACTACTACGAAGGCTTCATTGGTGCCGTTGGCTACGCGTGAGGAGCTCTCACTAGCTTGTAGGAAAATCTTCCCGCTAGGAGGTCACCCATCCTGGTAGTGTCATCACCCAAGTGCACTTAACTGCCAAGTGACTATCCACTAGGCTAGTTCTTTTTGTTGTTCTATACTACAAACATAGTTTTAATAAGCTAGTCTTGGGAGGGTTTCCCAAGTCTTTCTTCCATAAACTGGCATATAATACCTCATTAATAATAACAATTATCGTCATAAGTAGAGCGAGTTTCATAATTAGAGCTAGTTTTTAAAAATGTTCAACATAAATCAATTTTCTTTGGAATGTATACGCACATTGTTTATTAAAATAAACTAAGTAATGGGGACCCATTCCTTGCGAGAGTAACTTTTCCTCCAACTGGATTTGTGGATTTTCTTTGCCTAATAAGGGGCTATCGGCAACCCCTTTTTGGTGAAAAAACAAACCACAAATCCGAGAATATACAACATGGGGAGAATAGCGACCGAGCTTTTCTTCGCCTAATAAGGGGTTGTTGGCAATCCCTTTTTGGCGAGAAAACAAACCATAGATCCGAGAATATACATCATGCAGAGAATAGGTATCAATAGGGTACATTTTTTTTTTCCTATTCTCCCCATGCTGTATATTCTTGGATCTGGTGTTTGTTTTTTCGCCAAAAAGGGGTCGCCAACAGCCCCTTAATGGGCGAAAAAAAACCACAAATCTAGTTGAGCAAGGGCAGTGAGAGTAACAAAGTGACGGGAAAAGAGAGAGTAACAAAATGATGGGAGAGGGATGAGAGAGAGAGACAACATGAATAAAGCAATGTTTGAACAATGTTTTTAAGCAATAAATCAATGTTTGAACGAGTGTGTATAAGCTTCTACTTTGTATGACTATCTCATATGATGCTTCTAGGAGTGTAAAGATCTACTATTTAGAAAATTATATCTCTATCTTTCTCTCGTAAAGTTAATTAGGTAAATATTTGTTAATTAGTTGAGATAATGGGGAAGAGAGAGAAAGGGTGGTAGAGAGAGGGCATGTGATGTGTGTAATTTTTTCTTGCCAGAAAGGGTTGCCGACAGCCCCTTACTGGACGAAAAAACTTTTGGTGACCCATTTCTTGCGATAGTAACTTTTCGCCCAATTGGATTAGTGTTTTTTCTTTTCCTAATAAGGGGCTGCTGATAACCCCTTTTTGGCGAAAAAACAAACCACAAATTCGAGAATAGGGACCAATAGGGTACGGGTTTTTTTTTTCACCCAAGAGTGGGAAAAAAACCCATACCCTATTGGTCCCTATTATTCCCATGTTGTATATTCTAGGATCCATGGTTTGTTTTTTCGTCAAAAAGGGGTCGTCAGCAGCCCCTTAATGGGCAAAAAAAAACCACAAATCTAGTTGGGCAAGGGAAGAGAGAGTAACAAAGTGATGGGAGAGGTATGAGAGAGAGAGACAACATGAATAAAGCAATATTTGAACGAGTGTGTATAAGCTTCTACTTTGTATGACTATCTCATATTATGCTTCTAAGAGTGTAAAGATCTACAATTTAAAAAATTAAATCTCTCTCTTTCACTAGTAAAGTTAATTAAGTATATATTTGTTAATTAGTTGAGAAAATGGGGGGAGAGAGAGAAAGGATGATGAGAGAAAGGGCATGTAATATGTGTAATTTTTTCTCACTGGAAAGGGATCGCCCTGGCAGCCCCTTATGGAACGAAAAAAATTCCTAGCAATCCATTCCTTGCGAGAGTAACTTTTCACCTAACTGGATTTGTGGGTTTTCTTCACCTAATAAGGGGCTGCCGGTGACCCCTTTTTGGCAGAAAAACAAACCACAGATCCAAGAATATACTGTATGAGGAGAATAGGGACCAATAGGATACATGTTTTTTTTTTTTACCCAAGAGTGGAATAAAACCCATACCCTATTGGTCCCTATTCTCCCCATGCTGTATATTCTCGAATCTGTGGTTTGTTTTTTTTCCAAAAAAGGGTTGCCAGCAGCCCCTTAATGGGCAAAAAAAAAACCACAAATCTTGTTGGGCCAAATTTTACTATCCAAGAATGGGTCACCGAAAAAATAAATCATCTGACAAGGGGTTATCAGTGACCCCTTTCTGGTGAGAAAAATTTACACACATCACATGCTCCCCCTCTTTTTCCCTCTTTTCACTCTTTCTCTCTCCCCCATTTTCTCTCTCCTTCACCTATAAAACGATCCATCCCCCCTCTTCACATTGCAAATCATTCCACTCTCGATATGTGACTCTCTCTCTCTCTCTCTATCCCTCCCTTACTCTCTCTCCTTTTGTCTTTAAAGGGACCCTCTCCCCTTGCAATTCAACTTTTTGTTTTCCCTACCCTCAGTACGGTTCCGTCTCTCTCTTCCCCCTCTCTCTCTCTCCACACCTCTCTCTCTAACATAGTCACACATACTCTATCTCACCATTCTATCCTAGGCTTTTTCCCTCTCTCTCTCCCCCTCCCACTCTCTCTCTCACTCACTCACTCACACACACACACACTCTCTCTCTCTCTCTCTCTCTCTCTCTCTCTCTTTGTGAATCTATCCCCACCTTCCTCCCTCTCTCTATCTCTCTCCCTCTCCCTTGCTCTTGCTCTCGCTCTCTCTCCCTGTATCTACCTCTCACTCTCTCTTTCTCTCTCTCTCTCTCTCTCTCTCTCTCTCTCTCTCTCTCTCTCTCTCTCTCTCTCTCTCTCTCTCTCTCTCTCTCTCTCTCTCTCTCTCTCTCTCTCTCTCAATTGGTATTTCATTGGCAAGAAATTGAGGAAGCAATATATATGTAAGAAGTAACCCTAAGCCCCTCTATCATGGCCAAATCTGATTTCAAAAGACAATATCATGTCACCCTTTACGAGGGCGATGAAAGGTTTGTAGAAGGTTTAGTCCGACAAACATTCCCCTCACTGAGCTTGCTCCATGGATGAGTGGAAGTTCTTATCACCATTGTGCATAAGAGGGGTGGAAGGCCCGTGGCAAAGGCAATACTGAGATTGACGTTGAGGAAAACGCAATTGTGCAATGGCCAATTGAACAAACGGTAAGTAGAACCTCTCTTGATTTTTGTTACGATTGCTCTATCTCCCCCTCTTATCCTATTTCGGATCATTTTTTGCAGGAAAGAGAGTGATGACCTGACGAGTCTCCCAAGGACTTTGACTTGCCTCCATAATCTACAACAGGACGATAGGCTATTGTCACTGACAACATGCAATCACAAGGGGGGAGTCACCCTCCAAGAGCGAGAGGAAGAGTGACACAATCGTGATCATTGACTTCTACCGAGCTACAAGCAACCGTTGCAATTGCATGTGGGGAAGGAGTGACATCAGGAGAAGGTGGGCATGCTTCGATGATGCAGGCAAGGAAGGGCAATAGAAAGCTCATACTATCGAAGAGTGATACTGACAAGGAAAGCAATGACTATCAAAGCATCAATTCCTTTAGTGCACAACAAGGATGTGGTCGTACGCAACCCAAGAAGAATCAAACACAAAGAACTGAAAAGAAGCGCATGACATATGCTAGTGAAACGACTGGTGAGACCGCTCTCACAGTCACTTGCGATAAACGTATTGTGCAAGCATGCATAGAAGACCAGTTGGAAACGTTAACTAGGAGTGCTTGTAAGAGATGGCAGCACGATTTAGATCATGGTTTTTATTTATTTACATTGATTGGACATTAATTACTTCATCATCTAATTCAGATGCGAACATCCACCCCTTTGCCACCCATCCCATTATGTCATTTGGTTTCCATGCCTACAATTAGACAAGTCACATCAAGGTACAAGTAACTCTCAGAAACCTTTTTCAGTAACGGGTCTGTTAGAGGGATGGGTATATTCATAGTGTCATTAGAGACTCCAAGACACTAGTGTAAGGAGGTTGATGATATGATTAGAACTGAGTGGAATCCCTAATAGCTAAAGAAGCATGAGGACATCGAGGTAGAAATCAGCGGCACTGATTGGGCCTTTTTGTCGAATTGCATGTTTTATGTTTGGGATGGTAACCATTGGCTCACAGCATGGATGAATGAGATACGCACATGTGAGTGGCCCTAAACTATAGGACCTTAACATTCTACAATGTGTTTGTTTCTTACATCATCCTTAACATAATTGACTATTTGCAACAACCTTTCCAAATAATGTGAGGCAACATGTGCACGTTGACTATCGCATTGTGAAAGTGACAAGTGTGGCAGAGGGGGAGATTTTGTTAGCTATTTC
This sequence comes from Lygodium microphyllum, assembly GCF_053477565.2. Classification (NCBI taxonomy): domain Eukaryota; kingdom Viridiplantae; phylum Streptophyta; class Polypodiopsida; order Schizaeales; family Lygodiaceae; genus Lygodium; species Lygodium microphyllum. The sequence continues at coordinate 39,666 of NW_028229895.1, read as the reverse complement.
TCGTACAAACAAGTATGCAATGGACCATATTCATGAGATTCTAATATAGAATGTACACAGTTTGGTACAAAAGGGGGTTGTCCATACCTCATATCCAAACCTTGTTTTTGTGAAGCAAGGATGCTAGGGCAGGCTGACCATGCAACTATTTTTGACAAGCTAACTAATGAGGCAAAGGCATGGGTGCAAACACACAGAAAGTCGACACCCATTCCCGCATGGTACAAGGCACCATTGATTGCACTGGCCCACGTTATGTGAAAGGCAAGTAGTTCTTTAAGCTATCTTAACAATGTTTTTTCTGATGCATTTTTTCCTAATGCAATGATGTTGTCCCTAATTACCAAGTGCAAGACGAGCATGATATGGCAGTGTGACCGATCGAACAGAAACGGGCACAGCTCTCCAACTTTGAGTTTAGAACCAAGTGGGGTGAGGCGTGCTATAGTGTCAATGAAAATCTCATTAAGAAAACTCAACGTTTGCTAAGAGTTGCAGGCCCATGTCTCAGAGATAAGTGGTATCAGTAAGTTGCTACCTCTTTGTACCTGCCATCTATATGTACTTATACTACATTTGTCCAAAGTAACAATGTTTTTGTCAATGCAGAACTATCTCATGCTTAGAGTGGGGCTCCAAGACAGGGGGCGTATTGAATGAGGAGAGAGTATACACATTGGCATCTTCAAAGCTAAACAAGGCAGATCGCGTAAGGATATTAAAGACCATGGAGAGTTCTGACAGGAAAATTCCAATGTTGATGGGCATGCCTGAATGTAGATTATTCTTGTTCATCTAAATTATGTGCATCATAAGTTTGACGAATTGGTATTAAACAACATATCTTTGATTCAAGCATATGGAAATGCACCATTTCGAAGTTGGGTAAGACAAGAGACCTTTTGGGCCATGTTGCAAGACGGCAGAAAGAGATTGATTTTGAGTTGGGAGGACTACTATAACATTCGAGTTGAACACGATTTGTTCTTCCAATACACCCAGGAGATAAAGAGAAAGCATAGAGAGCATATTTTTTGCATTGTCTTCCATGATTTCAAGCAAGATGAAGATATAGAGTCACAGAAGTCAACGAAGTTGGCAGCATGGAGGCTTTTGTACATGTAGTTCACAATATCCTTCTTTAGTAGCATGTCTATATTGCTATCTTGCCAATCCATTCAAGATTTGTAATGGTGATTTTGCAAGTCAAGTTCATGTAGGGGTAGATGTAGAGGAGGGCTATACAAACACTGCTAGGAGAGTGTGAGGATTGGGCAAATGTGCAAGAGGATCAGTGCATGTATGATGATTACCAGATAGATCAACAGTGGGATGAGGAGGTATATCGAAGATGCCCTATTTTTCTCGACTATCCAAAATGTGAATACCCCTCCAATGAGAAAATTTTGTACCAAAAATACTCAAGGAAAAAACAAACACAAGAGACACAAGGATCTAGAGGCATGGTAAGTGAAATGACTTGCATTCTAAGGAGTATATTGCACTTTATTGTCTCCTAATGAAGAGACCATGATGGGTTCACAAGAAACAAATACTAATAGTGTGGTTACTATAAAAAGAAAACACAAGAGCAAGTGCACATCCAATATAATTGAAGAGAGGACAACGGCCCTCATTGCCAATTAATTTGGTTTCTCCACACCTAAAAGGTTTGATGTTTTGAAGTACTATAGCCAAGACATCTCTTGTGTCCCTCCAGTAAAAGTATTTTCTTGAATATGAATCATAACCACCAAAACATGTAAGCCCCTTCGTTGATACCACTAAAGAGCATATCGCAATGGAAGGCATCACCGAGGAGGTTCGTGACATTGGCATGGATAGAAGGATACAACAAGTTCTTCCAGATCTTGCGGTGGAGAGTGTTACCTTACACACTGCTATAGAGAGATGCACGACAATGACGAGAAGTAGTGAGGCATCACATGGAATTGACACACATATTATAGAGCACCAAGATGGTAAGGTTTCTTTTGTACAAAACTCATGATGTGAAGGCATGCAATTCTTATTCATCACCAAAGTAACATCAACAATATTTTTTAACATGCAAAGGGTAGAAGAATTGAGTGTCTTGGATTTGAGGTCACATCAAACGTGGCATGTGCAAAGAGAGGTAAAGAAATGATGCTCGTAAATTCCACACATGTCATGATTGGATGATGTCAAAGCTTTAAAATATTCTATCGTGATATGATGTTAATAGTGATGTGTGTCCTTGTGTAGGGAAGGAAGGAATGCAAGAACACAGACCTAGCTGTGCTAGGGGATGTGGTAGCTACCAATAAACAAGCGTGGCTTGTGGTTTTTTTCTCCCACAATACAATGCCAATAAGAATGGTCTGTATTTTTGCAGAGGAGTATACAATTTTTTATTTTCAACCTATAATGCTGGAGGATGTGCCAGCCACAAACACTGGTGAACTAACATGTCTCAATAATACTATCTACAATGACATTTTAAACTAAAAATATGTTGCTAATTATGAATTTATCATATAGAGGGCCATACTGAAAGTCACGTGGAATTTCACTTGCAAGTCATCGTCTCCCATGAAGCTACAATGGTGCAAGATGTTCCAACCACACATGCAGGTAAACAAAAATGTAAGAAGAATATTATCTATCATTAACATTCAGTAAGAAGAATATGTTATTAATTGAGGAGTCAATGTGTAGAGGTCCATAACATTGAAAGCCCTATTCAAGACCCCTTGCAAGTCGATGTCTCCCATGCCGCTATGATGGCGAAGGTGGAGTGGTGTACTATTCTCTGCGACCCATTCGAGATCGGACGTGCATTGTGAAATGATCAACCAAGTGAGGCGTTCTCTCAATTGGTAGAGGCATTGGAGGAGGTCAACCAAAACAAGATGGTCGAGGTTGATGAAGAAAACACAAACACAGCATGCAATATCATGGTGGTTCATCTCCTTAAAGATAGTGTCGTGCATGGATTGAGGGATGGAATTCCATAATGGAACTCCCATACTTAAGCAGATTCAATCAATGCCACGTATCTGCTGGTTGATCGTGTTCTCAAGGATACAAGGATGTTAATGTTCCTTGCCACAATATACTCCATGATAGAGCTTATCGTGCAGGTTGTGGAGGGTGGACACCGACGGATGGAGTCACGGCAGAAGTGTTGGGCCTTATGCATGGCACAAATTATTCATTGTGAGGCACCTGTATGTGTCATTAGAGGTAGAGAGATGAGAGTTTTAAAGTCATGATATGCTCATGCTAGATACTATTTATGTATCACACTTGTTGGCTCCATTTAGTGAGTATAATTACTAAAATTAGTATTTCAATCTTTAAACGTAGGTAAATGTAATATTTCCACTCGAAATATTAAGTCGACTTTAAAGCCCGCACATCTTGCGCAAAAGCAATGCAAAATAATCTCCCGCATCGAATAATGTTGGTGGCTAAGTGTTCTCCCTGCGCACAATGTTAAATTCCGGCTCCGTGTCATGCAAAAGAGGCCGGGGCTTGAAGACCACAAGTCGCATGAGAACACCCCCTTATGGAAAGGCAAATGGATAAATGGTTAAAGTAGTGCAAAAAATTTGTATTTACCCCCTCCCCTCAGCCGATGCATGGCAGGAGAGAGGAGTGTGAGAGGGAGAGAAGCTAAGTGGCGTGGGGAAGCATGAGGGGGGAGGCATGCACACAAGCCACATGTGTGGCTATCTCCCCCCCATCCTATATGAACCCCCCTCCCCTTGAGCTTGGAAGAGGACGATTGTTGTTGCTGTTGTGTCGTGCTGCCCAGGCCATCGCCAATTCCGCCACGCAGTCCGCGCCTGCAGCCGCGCTACTGCCGCCCACTCCATCGCCATTATCATCGCCTTCATAATCACCATCTTCGTCGTCATCTTTCCTCCTCCCCAGTCATTCCCCTCCATGTCACATTCTGTGACAGAGTATAAGAAGCTTCTAAAGACAAGCTTCCGTAAGTCTTGTGCATACGGCTTATCCCCGGGAATTTAAACCCAAGCCTCCAAGCCCCTAATCCTGCGCAGGAGAGGAAGATCACGGACTGTGAGTCTTCAAGACGCGCGAGTAACCCAAGGGAAGTTGCTGCAACAAAAAAATACACTGAATAAATGGCCCCAAAACAAAAGATGCAAGGCGCACGCGTGGAAGTCTCCAACCCAAGTCTACGCATGGACATTCCTACGAGTTCTCATGCCGAGGTTCTACAAGCTTAATTCTACATAAAGAAATGCATTGGGCAAGTTTAACTTCATGGGAAGAATGCATTTACGCTTGTCTCTAATTCACATAGTCAAGTTGAAATACATTTGGGAATTTATCTCCTTGGACGATTTACAAGAGTTAGTGCATGTCGTGCATTTGGGTTTGCTTGCATTTCCAAGTTGCAAATCCTAAGCGCATATTGCTTCAGTTTAAAAGGATGAAATTGTTTAAATGCATCTTGATTGGCCGCGGAAAAGAAAAGTGCATAAGGCATTTACGTAGTAATTTTCTACGTGTAGATTCGTATGAGATAATCATTGTCAATGTTGTCCAAGTAGTTGCATTGCATGGAAATGAATCCATGAACTTGCATGTTGCATGCAAAGATGCTTGCATTTGTAAGTTAGATTAAGTGCCGTAGAATGGATTAAATCAGCATAGTCTTATGACATTCGTCATGCATGAACTTCATTTATCGAAGTTGTATCTAGGAAAGGTTTCATGTCATATTAAAGCCTGAAATTCAATTGCATTAAACAGAAGGTTGAAGGCATAGCTTTTGATGTAAATCTATGTAGGTTTTATGCAAGTCATTTCCCAAATTGTCAATCATTCTGATTTTAGCAAGGAAAAGAAATGGTCAATTGCAAACCTTATAGTTACATAGGAGTAAAAGTCTATGATTCGCATACTTGCATGGAATGTTACATCTTGAATTTATTTATTTGCATCTCTTAGGAAAAGTATTCTTTATTTCTTTTTAGAAAAGATCACTCTTGTCGCAAGACAATTAGATCGTTTTAGGTAGATCACTTGTAGTGGTTTATCCCTCAAAGGATTCGTGAAGCACAACTAGTTGGTATGATGAACACTTCAAAGTGCTAGGTAGGGTTTAGTACGTTAAAAATTCTGCTTAGTATCGCACTTGGGACGCCAAGTCAAGACTTTTGATCCCAAAGGTCCTACCCACGTTTATGGAACGTTAGGGTTAGCTAAACACCCATGCAACAACGATCTAGGGATTTAACCTAAGGATCGATCGGCCTAATACTAAAACTCCAATTAAGTTTAGAAACCCTAGGGCCAAATGTTAGTGGCCTAGTAAGGTTAGGGATTGGGTTGGGTCAAGAGGACTCCCAAACCCTACATCTTGACCAAACATATTTCTTGACTAAGAAACGCTAATTGATGGGAGAAATGACCCCATGAGTTAGGTGCAACACCTGTGCAACAAGTTGCAACATCGCAAGGTTTTGTGTTAAATCACAAAGTAGAGTTGCCACTCCTTAGAACAAGGTTGGCAGGTTCTAGCGCAAGTCTAATTTGCAAGAGGATGAGTAGTCATCCTGCTACATCACCCTTCTTGGCTGATTTGTCAAGTTAGGGAAAGTTATGTAATTGCCTAGCAAGCAAAGGATCAATCAAGATGGGGTGACGAAGTTGCCCAAGATTTACTATCTTAACTTAAGGAACCTAAGGTGTTGGTTAATTTGGGTTAATAGGGTATAAGCCCTAACCCAAGGATAAAAGGGTAAACAAGCAACGAAACCCTTGGGGACCTTGCCAAGTCGCAATTGATCTCGGATCGGATGCTGGATGTATTCGGAGAAGAGGATTCACACCTTAGCAGTTGGCCAAATAAAAAGACCACTGGATTGATTGTGTTTGTACAGTGTAGGAGCACTGTTTGTATTACTTTGCTCAAAGAACTAAAGATGGAAAAATAAATAATGCTTCAGGTTGAAGGCCTGGAGGGAGAGGCAGCATAGCATCATCAGTTACCCCCGACTGTCTGCCTAACCCTAACCAAGGGGGTTGTTAGCCGCACCGAGAACATGGACTGAACCCGCCGCGAGAGGTCTCTTTGGGTGCTACTTGGAGTAGGAGGACGCTTGGGTGCCAAAGGGGGCTCTGGCTGTAAATCCCTTGTCTTTCGGGTCCTGCACAAGAGGCCGACGTGACCCGGGATTGGATCTCGAGGCCCGCATACTAGTCTACGGGTGGAAACTTGGATTAGTAATCCTTGTGGATTGTTAGATAGCCTTCGGGCGGATTATGGATAGCCTTCGGGCTAGATTATGATGTATTCCAAAGACTGATTAATAAGATAAATTGTTGAAAAGGAACTTGTTTGACACTGTTTTTCTATGTCAGTGCAAAGATTACGTGAATGAACCGGTGACTAACTGGCCATGGGTCCATCCTACGGATGGGGTGGTCCCAATCGGCCGAGAACTTTTCTCAAAGAAGTTGACAGCAAGGAATGTTGACCTAGAATCTAGGATACTAGAGTCCCGATTTGTGCTATTTTAGGGGAACGGGATGGGACTATCCCTTATAGGCAGAGAGGTCGAGCTTTGCTTCCCTCTCGTTTCCCATTCTCCTTGAACCAAGTGCAGCATGAATCCGCTTCGACCCTGACGTTTCCGCATAAAGTAGTTCTCCTGGGGTTCGATGCTAGCTGCTGTTCTAGGAATTTGTCCACTGGGAAAACCCTGATTCAGGTCGGTCCTAAGTAGGAACGGTCGGAATGCTTCTGCTTCGTGGCAGACTCGGGAAGACCTAGATCGCAAACCCTGTGACATTCTGTGGGAGTGCTAGGCAGCGCTTTCTGGACTCTCTTCCCGATGGGCTACTAAGACGTGTCCTATGAGCAAACAGGTGGATACGTTACAGTATATGTCCACTAGGAAAACCCTGATTCAGGTCGGTCCTAAGTGGGAACGGCCGGAATGCTTCCACTTTGTGGCACACTCGAGAAGACCTAGATCGCAAACCCCGTGACATTTCGTGGGAGTGCCGGGTAGCGCTTTCTGGGCTCTCTTCCCGATGGGCTACTAAGACGTGTCCTACGAGCAAACAGGTGGACACGTTACAGTATATGTGCTATATATTCTAGCGTACATGCATTCAGATATCGCTTACAATGGAATCATCCCTCCGGAGTTCACAAAAGATGGCATTACTGCGAATGAGTGGGTGCGAGATACATCAGGATCCCCAATGAGAGGTCAATATGAGATCCAATGTTGTTAAACTATTGTTGGTATGTTTTGTAAACATTTAGTAGATTCCTAATATGTTATATGACTACCACATACTATAGGTGGCATGCAACGTGGTAGGGCTCTTTGGAGCTCATTCTTACAAACATACACAAAAGAAGGGGGCACCATTTTAGATTGCAATGCAGGATGTGGTGACTTTGCATCGATAGTGCTAAATTCCACTAGACTGATTGCATGTCTATATCGCTTCACTGAAGATGGAAGATATCTAAGAGCAAAGGTAACATTTTTACGTAAATTTATACGATATCTAATTGTAATGTAGTGTTCTTCTTCATCATACCAATACATGGGTGCTCACCCTTCCATCTGTGCATGTATAGCTACCTCCTCCCACAACTCGAAAATTAATCGTGTTCGATATGTATGGGGTGCTTCTACATAGGCAGCCAAAGCAAAAGGGATTGTTACCAGTGAAGCCCCTAGAATTGGGCAAGTATTGGGTGATTTTGTGGCCGGGGCTTGCCAGTTTTTGAAGGAAATATCTACATTGTTTGACATTGCCATCTAGAGCTCCATGAAGGAAGACAACTTAAGTGAGCTACTCCAATTGGTTAGAAGTGAATGTGTGAAGTCGTCAAAGCAAACACCAACCTTTGTATTCCAATGTGGACAAGGAAAGTTTAGAGCAACTCCCACAACAACTTCTATCAAAAGGAGTTACAAAAAGCCCCTTTTCATGAAATGTTTTGACGACATGGATTGGCTGCACTTCAGCCCAACAACAACACTATTTGTGGATGATAGCATGGAGAAGATACAGATGAACCCACCCAACACCTTTATATGCCCACCCCCATTTGAGGGAAACCCCATGGACACAATCCTTAAGGAGCACATGCTTCCCTACTTGACCGAGCTAGCATGCTTCTATGGTTCACTTTGTTAGGGATCACCAATTCCACCCCCCAACAATGGAACTCGATTGATATTTGATGTGCATGATAAATATGTACTTTTAGAATTATTAGATTCTTTTTATTTACAAGCACAATAAAATGAGGATGAGAGGGAAGAGGAGAAAGAGGGAGGAATGTGCAAGTGAAGGAGATTCTATATAGGCATTTTCTCAATTGCAATACTACAAGATGTGTAAATAGAGCATGTGCAAAATATCTAGGGAAGGGTGGAGTGTAGAGACATGCATGCATATGAATGTATGTGTGCATAGTGGATTGAGTAACAATGAGGTAATATTGTTGTCTTGATATTAACTATTCGAACAAAGTGAAAAATAATAGATATCTCACGTTACTGCAGTGAGTGTAACAAACTATTTGATACCCTATCCTGTTGTAGTAAGTCTGCACAATAATGCTCGATTGAAAGTAGCAAAAACATGTGCAATGTAGTTTTTCTTATGTGTGTGCACAATGGAAGTGACATATCAAGATATAATATCAAATCATGCACATAAAAGTGAGGGGTACATAAATGTATATATGCATGTGGGATAACAATATGATATTCTTTTTTTCCTGATATTAATAGCTAAAAGTGTTTAAGATAATTTACCTCATGCAAACCCTTGACCCTTGTAATAATAAGAGGGTTGTGAAAAACTAATGGATGACCCTTGCAAAATTAAGAGGGGGAGATAGAGAGAAGTTGCTAGTTTAGAGTGTGTATGAGAGAGAGAGAGAGAGAAAGAGAGAGAGAGAGAGTGTGTGTGTGTGTGTGTGTGTGTCTGTGTCTGTGTCTATGTCTTTGTGAGCGCACGAAAGAAAGAGAGAGAGAGAGAGAGAGAGAGAGAGAGAGAGAGAGAGAGAGAGAGAGAGAGAGAGAGAGTGTGTGTGTGTGTGTGTGTGTGTGTGTGTGTGTGTGTAAGAGGGGGAGAAAGAGAGGAGTTGCTTATTTGATCTAGTGCTCTCTGATCTAATATTCATTAGTTACTTTATTTAGTTGCTATATTTGAGAGAGGGGAGGAAAGGAGAGAGAGAGAGAGAGAGAGAGAGAGAGAGAGAGAGAGAGAGAGAGAGAGAGAGAGAGAGATTAATTAACATGGGGGGAGAAACATGGGAGGGGACGGTAGTGGTGAAAGTGGTAATGACATTGGCAATGGAGGTGGTGGCAATGGTGGTGGTGGTGGTGGTAGCAATAGGGGCAGAAGTGGTGCTTGATATGTGCACAAGAGAAGAGGAGGAATAAGTGGAATATGTGGAATAAGAAATGGAGGTTTTCTAGAAAAGCTCGCTTAAATGCTCGCTCAAAAAAGCTCGCTTCTTTCCCTTCCCCATTCCCATAGATTGCTCCCCCCTATGGCCTTGTTCCTAACTGCCACCAAGTCCTAGCCATAACATCATGCCTTTGATCCCCCACTAAGGAGGGGAGCATGGGACCTACTCAGGCTGTAAGAGAGAGAGAGAGAGAGATGATGTCACATATACAATTAAATCCCTGTCATTGCCAACCTGCCTTGAGTTCTCTTGAGATTTGTGCCCCCCTTTCGTGCATTTTTCCACCCGTCCGGACTAGTTGCCCTTCCATCATGTAGGCCTGGGATTTGGTAGTGATGAAAAGTCACAGAAACACACATGCACACATGTACAAACATGTGCGTGTGCACAAAGAGAGAGAGAGAGAGAGAGAGAGAGAGAGAGGAAGAGAGCAGAGGAAGAGAGCCCATGCGCCTTCCACCTATCCGTCTGCAGCCTATTTTTGCAACATGTAGGCTAGACTATGCCACATTAGTCCAGCAACATGGGAAAAAAGCCTACGTTCAGCTCCATAAAGAGAGAGAGAGAGAAAGAGACAGAGAGACAAAGATGTGGTTGATGCCTACATTTTCAAGTCATCCATCCATGGCCCATACGCTAACAGGCAATGGAGAGGGAGATGTTGAGATGGCAAGCTCAACACGTGCGAACATTGATGATGGACCGCCTGGCTAGATGAGTCTGCACGTCTACACTTAGCATGTTGGTGGTCATTATGATACTCATATGGCCACTAACTTATCACTTATTATATTTAGTTTGTTACACCTACCTACAGCTAGCAAAGATATAACACCAGTCGATTAGTGTAGTCGGTTATGCATTGTTTGACTTAGAAGGCCACTTCCTTTATGTTGTATCTTATCTATACTTTGTGTACATTGTATAGTGTGTGGAAGAAGAAGAAAAATCAGCAAGAAAACGTTTTGGCCTCCATCTCTCTTCTTGTGGTCTTGACTAAGCTTCCTCTTGTGTATATAGTGTGTGTTTGGTGCAGCAGCTCAAGCAAATCCCCCCATCACGCGATTCTTGACATGGTATCAGAGCTGCACCACTGAGAGAGGCTGATTTTGAAGGCTGAAGTGAAGGAGAAGAAGTAAGGTTCGAGCAAGCAAGCAACGGGTAAGAAGCTCTCCCATTCTTCCACTCTCTCTCTCTTGGATAGTGCTTGTGGAGGCACCAAAAGCAGGGTAGAGCAAAAATCTCAGATTGCTGTGAAGTTTGGTGTGCGAGCAGTTATTTTGGGCATATGAGGCCATTTCAGGCCCCATTTTAGAGCCACAAGGTTGCAGATAGCAGTTTCATGGTACATTGTGATTTCTGTTGTATTGACCGAAAATGGGTACACAGGTTATAGATTGCGAATCTGTAATTTTCGAGGTATTTGCAGAAAGCAAACATAAGGTTTATTTGCAAACAAGTTGTAGATTACATGTACTATTGAGCAATCGGTGAAAAAAGTTGCTTGGTGTAGTGTTGTGCATGTGTTGTGAAAGATTGCAGAAGACTAGCTTGCTGTATTGTATCCTTGTTTGTGATAATGGCAGAGAACAGTGGAAATCCCATTATTGAGAAGCTCGACAAGAACAAATACCGTTCATGGAAGTTCGGTGTAACAAACTTTCTCATTGGAAAGGGCCTTTATGAGTTTGTTTCAGGTGAAGAAAAGGAGCCAGAGCTGGGTATCCCTCCGGCTGCAGATGAATTAAAATCATGGAAAGAATGGAATCCAAAAGACAAAAAGGTGATGTACTAGTTATCTACAGTCATTGATAATACGATGTTGGGACATATCAGGAATGCAGAAACTTCACATGCAGCTTGGACAATTTTTGAGAACATGTTTTCAATAAATACAAAGGCACGAAAGATTCAACTCAAGCAAGAGTTGAATGCCTTGAAGAAAGGGAAAATGTCTGTCAATAAGTATGTGTTGAAGGTGAGGAGCATTGCAGATGCTTTAGCAGCGATTGATGCAATGCCTGATGATGATGATGATTTGGTTTCATCCACTTTGAGTGGCCTTAACAATGAGAAGGCATGGAAATAATTTGTTACTTCAGTGTATGTACGTAAGCCATTTCTAGATTTTGATGAGTTAATCTCTCTCATGATTACCGAAGAGATCAATATGCAAGGTGACTCATCTGAAAAAAATGGTGAACAGGTTCATGCATTTTACTCAAGTTCAGGAAGGGGACATGGTAGATCCTCTTCGAGAGGCCATGGTATGGGACGTACTGGCGATAACCAGTAAAACAAGTTCAATCAGCAATTTGGTGAAATGCAAGTTTCAGGAGGCCAAGCAAACTTTAGAGGCAAGGGGGCTCTAAAGGAAGAGGTGGATGGCAGAATAGAGGTTCTAGAAATTATGCTATTGTTTGCCATTATTGTGGCAAAACAGGCCATATTGCAATCCATTGCTATGCAAAGAAGGATGATATTCGCAGTGGTAAATTGCAGCAAAGAAACTATGCATCGTCTTCACGATAGAATGAAGACAAAAATGAGCGTTTATTTGTTATGCAGTATATGATGAATGCAGTTACAAGAAAGGGGACACATGATGATGTATGGGATGTCGATTCAGGTGCATCTAATTATATGACCAGTCATGTTGAATGGTTTTGAGAGATTCATGACTTACAAAATCCAGGTTATGTGCAAATGGGTGATAATTCACACCACCCAATTTCACACATTGGAAAGGTTCCCTTGTTCTTGTATGATGGCCAGACAAAGAGTCTGATAGATGTATTACATGTGCCATCAATTACAAAGAATCTAGCGTCTGTTGGCCAAATGGTAGAGCAGGGGTTGCAGGTCCGATTCAATGCAAAAGGTTGTTTTGTAGAAGACTTTAATGATAAGTGCAGTTTGGTTGCAAAAGGAAGTAGAGTTGGCCGAATGTTCACTTTAGATGCTGGAATTCGTGCAATGGATGCTGCTATGTATACTAAAGGAAAAAGAGTAGTTGCAGATATTGAAATATGGCATAAACGTATTGGACATGCAAATGTGCAAAGGGTGAAATTAATGCAATCCAGAGAATTGGTTACAGGGTTGCCTTCTTTTAGAATTGCAGAATTACATAAAGTCTATGAAGCATGCAGTTTGGTAAGAGGCAAGACAACCCTTCTCGCATGACAGAGAAGTGAGTAGAAAAATACTTGATGTAGTTCATACAGATGTTTGGGGGCCTACACAGAATGTATCTCTTGGTGGCAGCAAATACTTTGTCACATTTATTGATGACTGTTCAAGGAAGTTATGGGTATACTTCATGAAGGAAAAGAGTGATGTATTTGAGCACTTCAAATATTTTAAGGCAACTGTTGAAATAGAAACGGGCTTAAAAGTGAAGTGATTGAGATCAGATGGAGGGGAAGAGTGCCTCTCTAATGAGTTTACTGGCTTCTTGAGGACTCATGGGATAAAGAGGCAATTTACTTGCAAGTATACCCACAGGAAAATGGGGTTGCAGAAAGAAAAAATAGGCATATTGCAGAAGTTGCACGGGCATTAATGGTTGAAAAGAATATGCCCAAACATTTTTGGTCTGAGGCTGTCCATACTATTGTCTACATTATGAATAGAACTCCCACAGCTACAGTTCATGGGATGACTCGTGAAGATTGCTTTACTGGCAAGAAGCCTGATGTATTGCACTTGAAGGTATTTGGATGTGTTGCATATGTTCATGTGCCAGATGAGCTATGGAAGAAGCTTGATCCAAAGGCTAAAAAATGTATTTTTATTGGGTACTCTTTAGAGCAGAAAGGGTATCGATATTATAACCCTATCACAGGTGAGTTTAGAGTGAGCAGGGATCTTATCTTCGATGAGATGGGCAGCTGGTATACACCTGCTGGTGATGTATTAGATGATGATAATATAATGATCATGGCAGTTATGTGCAGAAAGAAAAACAAGAATCACAGAGTCTTACTGGACCAAAAACATCATTTGGTACTATACCTATCTAATATCTCCCCCCCTCGTGACCCCCGTGCTTTCCCCCCCATGCGAACCCCCCCTTAGAGTTTTTTTTTAAAAATACACAATTTTTTTTATCCCTCTCTCTCTCCTCGTCAACAGCACGTCGGGGAGAGAGAGAGGAAGTGAAGTGTGTGATGGGGGCATGCAGCCCCCCTAGATGGCAGGGAGCGCCGTCTCCTGAGTTGTTGCTGCTGGTCCTCGAGCTCCCAGTGTAGGCAGGACTGCTCCTGGTGTTCATTGGCGATCTGTGCGTTGAGCTGGTCCAACTTCACTTGCATCCTTCGCACTTGCTCTCCTCTTAACTAGTCCAGCTCTGCAGCCTCCTGTCTGATCTTCTCAAGCTGGTTTTGTGCTTCCAGGTTGACCGTCGAGAGCTGGTCGTTCTTGCACCGCAGGTGAGCATTGGTCTCCCTCTCTCCGTTGAGGTGTTCCATTAAGATTTTTCTTCTTCCTTCCCAAGCAGCGTCACGTTCCTTCAGGGCTTTTGATTCTTCTACATCCTTATTGCTGGCTTCTTCCCTTAGCACAGCAATCTCCCTTTGGTATTTTGCTATCTGCTTTGTTTTCTCCAGCTGGAGAGCGGCTCGCGATTCTCGTTCTGTTGCCAACTCCTCCATGGCTGTTCTCTTTTCTTCCTTGGCCCTTTCTAGCTGCGAGAGTAGCTCCTTAACATATTCGTCGTATTGGCCTGTTGGAGGTGGGGGATGGGACATGGTGGCGGTGGTGACAACAGCTTCTGTTTTCTGCCTTTTTAGCTCCGGCCTTGGCTTCATATCAACCATGGTTGCCCTCTTCACTCCTAATGCTGGGGTAGCCACTCCTGCTTCTCTTGCCAACTCCCTTTCCACCAGGAATTGCAGCCAAGTGACCATGTTGCTATCATCGACTTTTGGAGTGGAGCCTTGGGTGGTGGTGGCAGTGGGTGTTGTCATGATGAGAGCGGCTGGCATGGAAGGTACGAAGAGGGGGGAGTTAGCATCGTCAGTTCTTTGCCTTTTTCTTCTACTGGGGGCGGGGGTGTGATTTTCGGCACACTGGTACTGGAACCAAGTGCCTCTGTTTGGTGTGGGCTCTCTGCGCCTTCCTCGTCTCTTTTGTGCTGCTCCTCAATGGAGCGACGGGTGGCCAGTGCTATTTCTTCCTCTTCCTTCCTTCTCAGCTCCTCTTCAGTCTTCTTTTTTCTCTCATCCTCATCCCTGACCGACTCCCTTCGAGCCCTCTCCAGATCTTCCTTTTCTTTCTTCTTGCGCTCCTCTTCCCTCTTTCCATGCAGGGCTTTCGTTCTTTGTTTTGCGTGCCTCTGTGGGCTGTCCTGGGACTCTCCCTCTTCGTCTTCGTCAGTCTCCGTTTCATATGAAGACCTACGCTGCTCTTCTATGTGAGGTGGGGATTGTGACGGTGACTCATCACTTCCTTCTTCGCCTCCCTTCTTGTCTTCTTCTTCCCGTCCTTGCCCTAGTGCTTCTTGGATTATGGCAGTAAGGACGCCTCCAAACCCTATGGTTGCAGCTTTGGAGAATGATGCCTTGCGGGTTGACCGGGACGATGGGGATTCTCCTCCAGCAGCTCTTCCTCCTGTTGCTAGGGCCTTAGCCGAAGCCTCTATGGTTCTCCTCACAAACCCATTCAGGTTTACCTCGTCCAGTGATTGTGCTGCAATGCTGTCGAGCAGAGGCACGTTGATCCGGCTCATTATGATGTTGTACCTCTGGCTTGAGAACAAAGCGTGCACCATTTTTGCTTGCAGCTGGATTTCTGGGTTTGGGATGTCTGCCAAGCTAATCCCATCATTGGTATGGACCTTCACCTTGTCCATTCCCAACATGGCATAGACGTCCCTCTTCGGCTTTCTTTCCACCTTATTCGGCAGCCCCAGTGCCCTTTCCACCAACTCTGGGGTCAGCTCGATCTATACTTGCGTGGTGGCTTCATTCTCGCGCACCGTGATGGTGCCTTTATTTCTGTTAAAGGTGCGCAAAAAGTCGGCCCACTGGGTGTAGTCCACCCTTTGGCCCATTGTGTCTAGGTATTTCTGCAGATGGCACAGGTCTATGATCTGGTGCACTACCGGCTCTTCAATGGCCACATCTTCAAGGTTGAAGATGTGACGAAACTTCAACTGGTTGAAGGCTCTCGTCTCCACCGTGAGGCCGTACTTTGCTTGCTCCTCCTTCGAGAAGGGGAGCTTGCCCGCTTTGTCCTGGCTTGCCATGATCGATGCCTGCAAGTTCAATCATTTCCACTATTAGTGCTTTTTGACAAATAACTTGCTGAAAGAAGAAAGGCGTAGCAGATTTTATTGAGTAAAGCCTTAACTTTTCTTTTCAGACTTTTACCATTACATCCTACCATTGCATTTCAAATTTTATTGACATTTCAAACTTGGTTTACTTTTTAAATTCCACCTTACTCCCTCCCCCTTTGGAACAAGAAGAATCCGTCCCAGGATTGGAGGTTGAGAGGACAAGGGCATTCAGCATAAAGAGCGTCGGTCTATTTGCGTAAGAGCCAAGCGTAGAAGTTGGGGTTGTACTCTAGCTGAGCTTCACAGTCTAATTCGAATGGACGGATACCCACGTGCGTAATGTATGTCAAAACATCGGTTAGGAAATTGCCAGAATCAACCCAACTTGCAATGTGGAGCTCTTCCTCTATTAAGAGGCGGTCAAGATAGGGATTCCCCTTGATGTGCTCTTCCATGGGTCGGTCACGAAGAGTGGTTAATACTCGATACGAGGTTGGTGTGACATAGGTGGGGTCGTACTCTGCTGTTTTGATTGCGCGGCACTGCTCAACGTTGGTCATTATGCGGCACCCCTCAACTTCCCATTGTAGCCTAAGAGTGTACCAACGCTTCAAAAACGTGGAGTCTGTATCAGCGAGCTTGGATAACTCGGTGATTTCCTAATCAGTGATAGCAGAAGTGGTTCGCTGATCGTAGGATGTGATGAGACGTTGTTTAATGGCTTGCTCTTTGGAGATCTCGTTGTTGAGTAACTTAGCAGCAGCGCGAGAATCTTTTGCAAATGCGAATTCAAAAGTCTCCCAAGAGCAAGGCATATTGTGTACTTCCGTTGCAAAGGGTTCTTCTAATAGACCTAAGTCCAAACGGTCATAGCTGAGGGCTAGCGACACGAAGGTGGCATCAAGTCATTTAATGCATTCCACCACGTCATCCCCGGTGTCCTCAGCAAGGTCAGCGACTAGCGCTAGAAAGGATTTTCGTTCATAGGAGGGCGTAAGGCCGACGGGTGGCCGAGGTTTGTTAGAACTAGAGGCCTTGACAATACATAGTTGCGGTTGGGAGTTTCCTTGAGCCTGCCGTTGGGCTGTTTGGAATATGGGTGGATTAGGGTCAGCCACAACAGATGGACTGCTGCAGTCAGCTTTGCTTTGGGGAGTCAGATTGACTTGGTCGGATGATGCCTCTTGTGACGGTGCTCGTTGCTTGGACCGATAGGCCTCTGCGACTCTCTTAGGCTAAAGCATAGATGAGTCGGATGGCTGGGGCTCTGGAGAGCACTGCGGCTTATGGCTTTGAGGTGTTATGGGATGTGGGCTGATCAAGCTTGAGGGTGGCATATGAATAGTGCCTTTGGCCATGAGGACCTTAGGGATCCACAGCCAGGTATTTCCCTCGTAGTAGCCTTGTGCATGCAAGAGGGCTTTAGAGACCCATTTTTGCTTGATCACGCGGTGCTTCCTATGATCGCGTCTTGGTTTCCTAGGTTTAGAGTTTTGGGTCTTATGAGGATAGGAGCATCGACTCCTAGGCGGTTGTTGTGGCTATTTTGGCACCCATTGAAAGCAAGGCTGATGTGCCTTAGCTTTGGCTGCTGCGGGTTGCGGTTTATGAAAGTCGGGGAGTGGCGGTCGCGCACTACCCCCCTCCTTAGTCTTGCCTACGGATGTTTCTATTGGTGGCTTTGCTGACAGTGATGGTGTCGCGCAGTCCTTGCTGAAAGTTGTGACAATGCGCACGTTGCCTATTGCTAGGTGGATGTGCTGCGACTCATAATCAACATTACAGTGAGTCTGCTTTTTGAAGGTTCACCCCAGTAGTGACTCCGTGCCTACGTCTATGGCACTTGGCAATACGTAAAAAGCATTGGAACAGTCTCAAACTCGATGGAAACGGTGACTCTGCACTTGCCGAGAAGTGTGTATGATTGAGCCCCATATGGGTTTAATTTGGCAGTTGTGGGTTGAAGTAGTGGTCTGCCAAGTTGGATCCAATGATTGTGGGTTAAGACATTGAAGTCGGCTCCCTCATCGATCAAGGCGTTGAAAGCGCATGTTTACTTGGTAGTGACCACGAGACGGAGGTAAGCGGGTTCTATGGCTTCCTCATTCTCTTCGTTGATTTCGGTGATTGTAGCTACTCGTACTTTAACCAGCGGTTCTAACAATGGTGGCTCATGCCAAGGATGCGTGGGAGGGTAGTACTTCTTGACACGACTACCATTGAAGAAGCCTATTCCCTCACCGTCTAGTGTCTCAAGCTCGACATTGCCGGTTCGGCTAATCGCACAAACCTTGAAGGGTCCGAGATCTCTGAATTTCATTTTCTACTTATGCCCCTTAACTAAGTAAAGGAACACTAAGTTACCCTGTTCGAATTCGCACTGCTTGACATGCTTGTCAAACCAGCTTTTGCATCAGGCTTTCTCACAAATCAGCGCATGGGTGGCTAGAAGACAAGTTTTTGAGAGGCATTCTAGCTCGACCAGGCGTTGCGTCCATGACTCCTTCCCTTCCCATCGTTCTTGAAGTGCTATTCTCAGGCTAGGAATGAAGAATTATAATGGTAGAATTGCCTCAGTTCCATAAGTCAGCCTAAAGGGGGTTTGGCCGACAGCTATTTTATAAGCCGTGCGGTAGGCCCACAAGGCTGCCATCAGCTTGTTGTCCCAGTCGCTGCATGAGGCTGAGACTACTTTAGTCAGGACATTGATAAGAATCTTGTTAGTTGATTCTGCCTGACCGTTCACCTGAGGATAGTATGGTGAGGATTTGCGATGGACAATAAGAAAGGTGGATAGGAGATGTGCTATCACTTCGTTGATGAAGTGTGTGCCTTGGTCGCTAACCAGTTCGATGGGGCAACCGAAGCGCGAGATCACTTGCTCCCATAAGAACTTGGCAGTCATCCTAGCATCGTTTTTTTGTGTGGCTCTTGCCTCTGCCCATTTTGTGAGGTAATCTGTGGCCACAACGATGTTCTTGGCTTGTGAGTATTGTGCCATAGGACTGATGGGCCCTATGAAGTCGATTCCCCATTTTTCGAAGGGTTGGCGAGCAATAATTGGGGTCAACTCCATTTGATCTTTGCGAATCAGGACTTTTGTCCGTTGGCACTCGTCACGATGCTTGACGAATCGCTTGGCATCGCGGAAAAGTGTGGGCCACCATAGCTGAGACTGCAGCACCTTCCATGCTGTCGTGTCTCCACTAAAGTGTCCTCCCGCGATGCCGCTATGCGCCTCTAAGAGCACATCGTGCATCTCATGCTCACACACGCATCTATGCAGCAATCCGTATTGCCCCAGCCTATAGAGTTGGCCTACAATCAGCTAGTAGGGCTGAATCTTCAGGATCAAGTGCCTAAGTCGGGCTTTTTCTATTGGTCGCTCAGGTAGTCCGTACTCCAGCACTTGGACTATGTCGTCTGCCCAATGTGGTGTTAGATCAGCCTTAAATAAGTCTCTCTCGTTGGACAGGTGGAATAGGTGGGCGTCGGGCAACTCGTCAACGATGCCTTGTCCAGCGACTTCTCCTGTGGGGATGCGTGACATGTGATCAGCCATATAATGCTGTTTTTCCTTTCTACTACCACGAAGAAATCGAACTCTAGAAGTAGGAGGAGCCATCGAGCTATGGGCCCTGTAGCACAAGGTTTGTTTACTAAATAGAGCAGGACTTGATAGTCCATGAAAAAGATGAAGGGTGTGGCCAATAGATAATGCCGGAATTTCTTCATAGCGAACACCATGGCTAATCCCTCCCTTTTTGTTGTCGAGTAGTTCATCCATCTCAATGAGTTGTGTGCATAGCAAAGCTCACTGGATAATCTAAGTTGTGCTCACCAGGTTGGCACAACACTGCCCCCACGGCAAACTTAGAAGCATCAATGTGCACGTGGAAGGTAATGGTCCAATCTAGGGCTCGTAGAATTGGTGCTGTTGTTAGAGTCTTTTTCAATTCTTCGTACGCTCGTTGGCATGCCTCGGTCCACTCGAAGACAATCAACAGCTTGTACAATGGTCTGGAGATCAGTGCGTAGTTCAGTACAAACCCGATAGGATCTTGTATGGCCTAAGAAGCATTGAACTCCCTTGTATTTAATTGGGGCTGGAAGGTCAACAATAACCCTGACCTTTGAGAATTCAGTGGCAATGCCGTTCTTCGATACGATGTGTCCTAAGATGCATCCGTGCTTTACCCAAAACTAACACTTCAAGGGGTTCAAGGAGAGACGATATAAGCAAAACCCTTCAAAGACTGCGCGGATTTTGTCTAAGTGTTCGATCCAGGTCGAATGGACACACAGGTCGTCGACAAAGACCTCTAACTCCTTGCGATGCATGTCCTTAAAGATAGTGCACATGAGACGTTGAAAAGTGACGGGGGCATTGGTCAACCCGAAGGGCATGACTATCTATGCAAAGACGCCTCACTCAGTCACAAAGGCGGTCTTGTGCATGTCTGCAGGATGCACTTGCACCTAGTTATACCCTGAGAAGCCATCCAGAAAACTATAGGCTTCCTTTCTTGCCACCCTCTCAAGCATGTGCTCGGTGTACGGCAATGGATAGTTGTCTCTCTTCGTAGCAGCGTTCACCTTTTTGTAATTGTTGCACACTCGGATTTTTCCATTCTTCTTCATCACAATGACTATGGGTGATACCCAGTCTATATGCTCAATTTTGTAAATGAATCCAGCTCTCATCAACTTGTCAATTTCTTCTTTGACAGCATGAGCGTGTTTTGGATTCATAGGGTACGGTCGCTGCTTGACCGGCATTACGTCCGACGTCATGGGTATGTTGTGAGTCACAACACTCGAATCTACCCCCTATAGCTCTTCTAAGGACCAAGCAAACACGTCTATATACTCTCACAAGAGAGCGACAAGACTTGTTTCTTCTTCACCAGTCAAGTCATCGGCAATGAACACTGGTCGGGGTGTTTCCCCTTCCTGGGCTAAGTCTACCTCCTTGACTTTGGTTGGTCCCTCGATTGGTTCGCTTGTCTACCCGTGACATATAAAAAAGAGCAAAGACACGCAGGCGACCTCCAAAGCTAAGCCGGGGCAAAAAGTGCAATTTTAAATGAAAGGCGCCTCAAAAAACTTGGAAAACTCTTGTAAAAGAGCACCAGGCTCCCTCCTGTGCCAATCGTAAAATATTAGATGGGTGTAGGTTAGAGGCATAAGGCTAGAAGAGGGAAATGGAAAAAGGACCTTGCCACAATGGCCGGTCATGTAAAAAAAGGGATGGGTGCCCATGGGATTTTAGGGCTTGTATATAAAGTTCAAAAAATGAATGGAAGCTCATTCTTTGGTGTGTGGCTAACAAGATCTCTCTTCTTCTTCTCTTCTCCTCATCTTCTTGCTTGTGTGTGCTCTTGAGAGAGGGAGTGTGAGAGTGTGAGGGAGTGAGTGTGTGAGAGTGAGGGATCAAGAGGGTGAAGCTCTTCATCATCTCCTCTTCTCTTCTTCTCTTCTCTTCTCTTTTCTCGTGCGCGCGGCTATGGAGGATGGAGCTTGGAGATGGAGGAGGTTTGAGGATGCTTGAGCTCGCATCTAGGATCGTGGAGCTACCGGGGTGTGCGAGAGAGGAGGCAACTCATATCGGCATCAAGGTAAGCTCACTACACTCATAGGATCGACGACGCGTCAGCTAGGTGAGAGATAGCCATTAGAGCTCGCTTGAGACGCTTGAAGCAATAAGCGGTTCGTGGGTCTTGGCAGTTGAGCGTGAGCTCCCACTACACTCTCCCACTCCATGAGCCCTCCTACTTCATTCTCAATAGGGAATTCGGGAGAGGAAGAATTCAATAGAGTTCAGCATGCAAGAGGAGGGAGAACAAGTGTTATTAAGAAGAGAGAAGCTGACCACCCAACTCAGCATAGCAAGAAACTTTAAGAAAGAAGACAATTAGTGAACACGGGGATTAGGGTTTTGCACCATCAAGAAGCCAAGGAGAAAGAAAAAGAATCTTGTTGAAGATTCCTATCAGGAGAACAAGATCCACCACTGAAGAAAGCAGAGAATTGCAGAGGGTTGAAGAAGAATCCAAGAAACTCGAAGAGAAGTGCAAAAAGAGACAAAAGAAAGAGGAAAAAAGGCCAATATAGGAGGAAAAGTAGGTGGCCATTGCGATTAGAAGATTAGTGGAGCAACCCTCTCAATCTCAAGAGGTAGCCATGATGAGCCCTACATGTGAGGATGTGCCAAGGACAATTGCTATTGCAGAAGAGGCAAAACAAAGGCCTATAGTAGTTGGCAAGGGATAGGCTCTCCTGCACCACCCACCCCCACCAGTCATGGTCCCCATGACCACTTCAATGCAAGGCACCACAAAAGGGGTAGTCAATGAGAGTAATGTTATGGCTTGGGTATAGTATCTTGTTAGTAAAGTGCAAGAGCTTGCACTTTACTTACAAGCAAAGGAGCTCCATCGCAGGAACAAAAAGGCCAATAGCAACTAATATGGAATCGCGCCAAGGGCCAAAGGTACCCCGCCTTGAAGTATCTACTACTTCAATGCACTACAAGAGGCAAAGGCACAAGGTGAGCAAGAAGTAAGAAGAATGATGGTAGAGCTACATAACCAACTTCACACAACACTCCATGAGCAGACCATCCTAAGGGAACAAGTAGAGTGCCAAAACCAAGAGAAGGAAGAAATAAGTACATTATGGCAAGAGCAAGAGTAACTAATCACTACCCTCACATACTATGAGAACCAAGTATTGGAGCAAATGAAAGGGAAGGCAAAAGAATAGGCAACTAAAAATGATTATAGGATTAAACATTTAGCTTACCACATGGCACATTCAGAGAGCAAATGAATTATGGTGGAGAGCAAAGTTGAAGCTGTGGAGACAGGGATGCTGATGTAGCAAAAAGCCTTCTTAAACATAGTACTGAATGTCACCCAAACAAGAGAGAAAGAGGTGATTGAACTCAAAAGGAAATTAGAGCAGGCAAGGAGAGCATTTAAACATGGACTCATTGCTAAGGCGCCCAAACCTAGCACCAGCTTAGGTGTGAAGTGTAAAAAATTACATGGCGCAGCGCACAGAATCTGAGAAAGAGATAGAGAGTACACAACAGATAAGAGGAGAATAACAAAATTTCTTTATCTCCAAACAACCGATACAAAGATGGCTCTGTCCACCCGTGCGCTTCCATTGTGAAGCTTAGATGGCAATCTAGACAAAAGATAGGTGAAGAGCTTAAGGCTAGCTAGAACAACCCTGACTGGATGAAAGATGGATAATAGATGGTTGTGAAGGGGTTTAGCTTTTATAGCTTGTGAAGGGGGTCATGATGGATGACCTTCCATATGCACCTGTGTCTATTGACCTTCCATGTGCCCATGTGTCTGTTGACCTTCCATGTGCCCATATGTCTATGTGTCTATTGACTTTCCATGTGCCCTTTGTGTCTATTGACCTTCCATATGCACATGTGTCTGTTGACCTTCCATGTGCAGCTCCACTAGTTGGCCATGGAATATTCTAGGGAATATTCCCTTTACCATTGGCTAGGGCCCCTGATAACTCTCTTACCCTGCAACTCGATGCAATGTGCCTCGAGTTGCTACCAGCTTAACTACTCTATCTAACCCAAAGATTAGACCCACAACGGTTACCTTTTTGCCATCCGGTCACATAGACCTCATCTGACATACAAGTCAGGACTCAACCAATGTCCGGGCTCACATATGGCTTCTTCTCATAATGGGGGCCTTACAACTTTGAGCACCATGGATCATTGGTGGCACCTTATGAGGGTGGGGCATTGAGCATATCTAACAACCCCCCCTCAATGTCCACCCACATGTGAACTATATCCTCGGTCCAATGCCAAGTCTCTGAAGATGAACTTGAAGCAGATCCTTCATAAGTGCTTTGGTGAAGATATCCGCTCCATTCTCCTCTGTTGGACAGTAGACCAGTTCCACTATCCCATCCTCGATCAAATCATGCACATAGTGATACTGGATCTCTATATGTTTGGTGCACACATGAAACACTCGATTTTTGGCAATGGTGATGCAACTCTAATTGTCACATCTCAGCATAGTTGGTTCTTCATCCTGCACTCCCATATGCCATAGGATCCTTCTCAACCATATGGCTTCACATGCAACAAAACAAGTTGCCTTGTACTGTGCTTCGATAGAAGATAATGCCATTGTTGGACTGCTTCTTACTAATCCAAGAGAAAATTCCTGAACCTAAAGAGAAACAATAACCAGAAATAGACTTCCTGGAATCATTGTCTCGTGCCTAATCTGAGTCACAATTCCCCACAAGAGAAGTTCTGAAACTGTATGTGATACCATAGTCAAGAGTTTTCTTCAAGTATCTGAGCACCCGCATACCAGCTTTCCAATGACTCTCATGAGGTTTGTTTGAGAACCTACTCAAAACACCAACAACAAAACTAATATATGTCTGGTGTTACACAAGTAGATCAGACTGCCGACCAACCTCCTGTACCTCCCAATGTCTACTAGTGATGATGTATCCTCAATGGATAACTTTGCATTCACCTCCATAGGTGTAGCTATCTCCTTGCACTCGGTCATGCCAAACGCCTTCAAGATCTCCCATGCATACTTCTTCTGAGAGATGAAGATCCTTCCTGCCTCTTGCCAGACTTCAATCCCCAAACAATAGTGCAGCAAGCTTAAGTCTATCATTTCAAACTCAGAACTCAAAGGCTTTCGAGTTTGGTTGATCATATCTTCATAGTCACTTACAATAAGAAGGTCGTCCACATATAGGACAATCACTACAAACTTTTTACCATCCCTATAAACATACAAGTTAGCATCTGAGGTACATCTTTTGAAGTTTAAGATTAAAAAGAACTTATCTATCCACTGGTACCATGCTCTGGGGCTTGTTTTAGCCCATACAATGCCTTCTTCAGCTTACACACTTTATTCTCAGAATGGGGGCCTCAAACCATGGTGGATGAGCCATGTACACCTCCTCCTTGAGGTCACCATTTGAGAATTCTGATTTAACATCCATTTGGTAAACTGGCCACTGCTTGTGGGCGGCCACTGCAGGTACTATGCGAATAGTGGTCATTCTAGTAGTTGGGGAAAATGACTCTTGAAAATCAAACCCTTCAACCTGTGAAAATCCCTGGGCAACTAGTCTGGCTTTGTACTTTTCTAAGGTGCCATCAACCTTGTACTTTACCTTCCAAATCCACTTGGTGCCAATAACCTTCCGCTTTGCTGGCCGATCCACTAGCTCCCAAGTGTCATTCTTCATTATGTTGCCATACTTGGCTTGCATAGTTGCCTTCCATGCTAGATCTACAAGTGCTTCTTCCAAGTTAGTTGGCTTCTTTACTTCTCTCATAATCTCAACCATCAAGGCCATATTGACTATGTGAGTAGAAGCCCTCCTTTGCTCCTCTATTCTCTGAGACCTCCTTGGTCCGTCTGCCTTCTCCTCATCAACAGATACATGCATAGGATTATTGTGGTCATAAACTGCTTCACCCAATGCAGCAATGGCTTTTCTGGTGGGGTGATATCAGGTTGGTGAACTTTTTCCTCATCATCTGAAGATGATGCTTCCTCCTTCTTAAGGATAGGGACAGCTCTCGGGATAGGTTCATAGTGGACTACTTCTTCGCTCGATGATAAAGTGGAAGAACTTGCCTTCTCCTCCTCCACTATGTGCGGCTCCTCCTTGAACACCACATCGCGGCTCGCGATGATCTTCTTTGCCTCTTGATCATGTAATTTGTAAGCCTTCTGCTCATCACTATAACCCAAGAAGATACATTTTTTGCTTTTTGGTTTTAACTTGTTTCTCTTCTCATCTAGAACATGTGCATAACATTCACATCCAAAAATTCTGAAAAGTGAGACAGATGGCTTCTTACCAGGGTAAGCCTCATGAGGTGTTTTTTCCTTGAGAGCCTTTGTGTAGCTCCGATTTAGAATGTAGACTGCAGTATTAACAGCTTCAGCCCAAAGATGGTTTGCCCTTTAGCATGCATCTTGCCATCTCCACAATGGTGCGATTCCTGCGTTCCACAACATCGTTCTGCTGAGGTGTGTGAGGTGTCGTCAATTGACGCTTGATCCCTTTGCTCTTGCAAAAGTCTTCAAACTCCTTTGAGTTAAACTCACCACCACCGTCTGTTCTAAATTTCCTCACACTTTTCCCTGTTTGATTCTCAACAAGTTTTAGCCATTCTTTAAACTTACCAAAAGCTTGAGCCTTATCACGAAGGAAGTACACCCACATCTTCCTACTGTAGTCGTCGACAATCAACATAAAATAAGAAGATCCCCCCAAGGCCTGTGTAGGCATCTTACCGCACAAGTCAGCATGCACCAACTCTAGATAAGCCTGTGCTCTATTCTTGCTTTCCTATGGAAATGCATTTCTCTGTTGCTTGCCCATCATACAAGCTTCACATGGTTCCTTCAATTCAATCATTGTAGGTAGGTGAGCAACCATACCTTGCTTTTGCATCTCCTTCAACACTGCAAATCTGATGTGTCCAAACCTTTCATGCCAAAGCTTACTTGTGCCCACTCCAGCGGTGGCTGTAAGAGCACTTAGCTCATATAGGTTGTTCTTTCTTTCTCATTTGCCAACAATTTTTCCAGCACTGTTAACAATTTTTGCACCTGTCTTCTTGAACCTCACTTCATGACCAAGATCAGTTATGGCAGCAACTGATAATAGATTTCTCCTAATTTCAGGAACATACAACACATATGAAAGTTTTTTGACTTCACCATTTGCAGCAACAAAAGAAATAGTACATATGCCCGCAGTAGGGCATTTTGCATCATTTCCAACCATCACAGTGATGGATTCTTGTAGAGGCTGCATAGAACTATATAGACCTTTCTTGTTGGTCATGTGACAGGAGGCCCCACTATCCAACACCCATGAGTCAGTGGTAGATTCTTCTTGCGCCGAGGAGCACACTTCCTCAATGGTCGCCATGAATAACTCCAACTCTCCTTTAGCCATATTGGCTATCTCTTTCCCTTTACTTTTAAGGGTACCATTCTTTTCATCTGCCTTCTTGACATGACAATCTGCGATTGCATGCCCTTTCTTCTTGCAATAGAAGCACTCTCCTTGAAACTTATTCTTACCGCCCTTCTTCTTTTTGTCCCCCTCATTTTTGGTGGAGGAACCACCTTTGCCTTTTGCATTGGCAGAGAATGCAGCTTTTTCATTGTTGCTTCCTTCTCGGGCTTTCAGCCTCAACTCCTCCTCCATCAATAATGCACAAAACTCCTCACAAGTCAAAGCTTGAGGTCTCATGTGAGTATTAAGGGCAATTACTAGTCCATCAAACTTTTGTGGACAAATTCGAAGACACCTCCGAGCTAGCTCTTTGCTAGTCTTTTGTATCCCAGCGCCAGTCATCTGGTCGCGCAGATTCTTAATCTGAGTGATGAATGCTTCAACCGTCTCTCCTTCAGCAAACTTCTCTGTTGCTAGTTGATTCTCCAAGTTTTGAATCCTTGTTTGGTTTCGTGTTTCCTACTGACTCCTCAGTACATTTCAAGCCTCTGATGCTTTGGTTGTATGCTAAATCAAAGTCAGAACACTGTCAGAACCACTTGTAACTAAGGCACATAATGCATCTGTATTCCTTCGTTTCTAAGCTCATAGAAGATCTGCATTCGGAGGACAATCACACTAGAATTTGATGGGTCGGGGGTAGGCTGTGGTTCTGCATCAGTCCCCAGCACAGTCTCCAAAAGCTCATAAGAATCAAGGATAGTTGTACTTTTGAACTTCCACAAGGTGTAGTTTATACCATCTAACTTGCCTTCGTTGAAGGTTGGTGGACGAATCCTCAGTGTTTGTAATGTGTCCGCTCGTCCACCTATGGGACACGTCTTAGTAGCCCATCGGGAAGAGAGTCTAGAAAGCGCCACCTGGCACTCGCAAGGAATGTCACACGGTTTGCAATCTAGGTCTTCCCGAGTCTGCCCCGAGCGAAAGTATCCGGCTGTTCCCACTTAGGATCGACCTAAAGTCAGGGTTTCTTTCCTATAAGCAAAGTCTATAGGAAGTAGCTAGTGTCGAGCTCCAGATGAACCACTTTGCATAGGAACAACAGAGTCAAAGTGGATTTATGCTGCACTTGGTTCATGGTGAATGGGAAACGAGAGGGATGCGAAGCTCACCCTCTTTGCCCATAAGGCATAGTCCCATTCCACTCCCCTAAAATAGCATAAATCACGATTCTAACTCTATTGATGCTAGGTCCTCACAGTTTCGTTGTCACGTCTTTTGAGAAAAGTTCCAAGCTAACCGAGACCACCCTTCCGTAGGACGGACCCAAGTCACGTCCACCACACTTTCCTCAGGTTGCTTAGTTATCTAGTTACCTACCACATTATGTTTGACATGCAAAAGTAGCTTCCTTAATTAATCAATTCAAACACAAGTTCCTTCACATAACTTAGGCACTAACACAAGAACAATGTTAAGCAAGTTCATTTTTCAAATATCTGATCTTTATTTATCATAGTCTCGGAATACATCAAGTATCATGCCCGAAGGCTATCCCAGTAATCAACAGGATTGCTACTCCAAGTTTCGCCCGTAGACTAGTACATGGGCCTTGAGATCCCATCTCGAGTTACGTCAACCTCTTGTGCGGGATCCGGAGGCAAGGAATTTACAGCCAGAGCCTCCCCTGGCAGCCAAGCATCCTCCCACTCCAAGCAGCACCCATGGAGAGACCTCTCGCGGCGCATTCGGTCCATATACCAGGCACGCCTAACAACCCCCTTGGATATGGCCAGGCAGGTAGTCGAAGGTAACTGAACCTGCCACTCCCTCCAGGCCTTTAACCTAAAGCATTAGGTGTTTTGCCTTGAATTAGTTCCTTGAGCAAAGAAGTTCAAACAATGTATCTAAGTGTACAATCACGATCATTTCAGTGGTCGTTCGTACGACCAACTACTAAGGTGTGATTTCTTTTTCCCGAATGCTCCCAGCATTCGATCTTGGATCGTTCGCGACTTGGCGAGATTCCAGGGGCTTAGCAAGCTAGGTTGATTATTTCCCCCTTTTCTTTGGGTTAGGGTTTGTACCCTACCGACCCTAATTATCCTTACCTTAGGTCTCCTTGTAAAATAGATCATGGACAACCCCGTTGTCCTTGGTTAGTCAACTTGCTGGTTATCTCCTAGATCCCTTGAAGTACCTATGTACCTTTATCTTTGATCTTAATTGATCAATATTGTCTATCCCCTTGACCATGGTTGGTCAAGATGGTTCTGTTTAGAACAGTTCCTACTTTGTCTTAAGTATAATCTTCTTAAGCCCTCTTAATAATGCTCATAGGCGCTTAAGCTTTTACCTATCCCTCTTGAAGTCACCAAGGACTTTGACATGCGACTCATGGATCTCAGTCCCATTTGGTAGATTACAAACAACGTTGAATTTTCCCAACAACTTTAATGCACGCAACGTAATGCCTTACCTTCATTTCAATGCTCATAATTTTGATATAATCCATATGATATTTTATGCCACACATGCGAAGGTACTTTCTATGCATGCAATCTCAACATTATCCTCTATGTAATTATTTACACAATCTATGACCTTCTTGAATGATTTGATCTTTATAACCTAATGTAATTATTGTATGAGTCTAGCTGCGCTTTAATCTTTTCTGCGGCTTATTACATGTACCTTAGAATCCTTCTTGCGATATGGAGATGCACTTTTGTTTCTTTCAATGTCCTCTGAAATGCATTTTAAGCAAGGATTTGTGCAAGGAGCAATGCACTTTATGCAGGAATTCTTGCAAGATGTTTTTGGTAATTTACAATGCAATTATCTAATCAATTTCACCTATTATGATGTCATCTTACAACGAAAATTATATTGATCGTTACATACATCACAACCAAGTTCATACCTAGGAAATTATCAAACACGCAATTAATGTGATGCATGTGAATATGATTTTTCGTCGTGATGATTATAACCTATGATTTAATAATAGAGCAACCTGGGTTTGGAGTGATACCGTGATTCCAGTGGTATTGATGCCTGATGAACCGTTCGTGGTTGCGGTGCCACCTTGTTTCGAACCTCCATCCACACTTGCAGGGTTTTCGGCCATCTTTGTGGAACTACGCTTCGGGGCCATACTCGAAGACGCGTGTACGAGTGATAGAGTTCTCGTACTCTCCTATGCAAAATTCTCACCACCTTTCCTTGAGTGGAGGAAGAGATTGAAGGGGAATGTATTTCCAGAATAAATATAAGGGTGTGTGACCTCCCTTTAAGAGGGGGGAGAAGAAGCTTCCAGAAGCTTCTCTCTCTCTCTCTCTCTCTCTCTCTCTCTCTCTCTCTCTCTCTCTCTCTCTCTCTCTCTCTCTCTCTCTCTCTCTCTTTCTCTCGTGATGATGATGAGGGGGGGCTGCATTGCAGACGACCGGGGGGGGGGGGGGGGGGGGGGCTGTTCACGACAAGGGAGGAGAGGGGCTGCTGCTTGGACCATTAAGGGGAGGGAGGGCACTACCTGCAAACAACGGGGGGGGGGGGGGGGGGGGGGGGGGGGGGGGGAGGGCTCCCCTTTATAGTGGGGAGGGGTAGTGTATGAGGGGGGGGAGGAGACGGCTGTTCACAGCCGCCACCCTTCCACCTGGGGCTGCATGCCCCTCTCTCTCACTTTACTCACACACACACTCTCTCTCCCCGCCATGGAGTCGACAGGGAGAGAGAGAGAGGGAGAGTAAAAAAATTTAAGTTAATTTTAAAAAATTTAAGGGGGGGGTTCTCATGGGGGGGAGGCACGGGGGAATATTACAGTGTTTGAATAGCTGGTAGAGCAGCACTACCTTTTGCACCACTTCCTGATGTGCCAGAACCGCTTCCGGAAGATGACATCATTCCTCTTTGCTGTTGAAGCCTTTGCCTCTTGCGCACTCTTCGATCCTTAGAGCCCTTTGGGCTCTGATACCATGTAAAAAATTACACGACGTAGCAAACAAAATCTAAGAAAGAGATAGAGAGTACACAACAGATAAGAGGAGAATAACCAATTTTCTTTATCTCCAAACAACTGATACAAAGATGGCTCTGTCCACCTGTGCACTTCCATTGTGAAGCTTAGATGGCGATCTAGACAAAAGATAGGTGAAGAGCTTAAGGCTAGCTGGAACAACCCTGACTGGGTGAAAGATGGAATAGATGGCTGTGAAGGGGTTTAGCTTTGATAGCTTGTGAAGGGGGTCATGATGGATGATCTTCCATATGCACCTGTGTCTATTGACCTTCCATGTGCCCATGTGTCTGTTGACCTTCCATGTGCCCATGTGTCTGTTGACCTTCCATATGCACATGTGTTTGTTGACCTTCCATGTGCAGCTCCACTAGTTGGCTAGGGAATATTCCCTTAGGGAATATTCTAGGGAATATTCCCTTTACCATTGGCTAGGGCCCCTGATAACTCTCTTACCCCACAACTCGGTGCAATGTGCCTCGAGTTGCCACCAGCTTAACTACTTTGTCTAACCCAAAGATTAGACCCACAATGGTCACCTTTTAGCCATCCAGTCACATAGACCTCATCTGACATACAAGTCAGGACTCAACCAATGTCCAACCTCACATATGGCTTCTCCTCATAATGGGGGCCTTATAACTTTGAGCACCATGGATCATTGGTGGCACCTTATGAGGGTGGGGCATTGAGCATATCTAACATGGAAGAACAAAGAGCTCATTTGATCACGGTTGGATTATCCATGCACGAACTTGAATTGCTAGGGTTTGGGGAGTATTGGCAGCAAGCACAGCCTCTCCCTAAGGGGCCAAACTTTGAGCAAGATCAAGATGAGAAAGAGTAGTCGCATGAACCAAGCCCCCCACAATAGGTAGAGTTAGCACAAAGAAAACTCCAAGACAAGCCGCAACAAGCTCCTAAGGTGGCCATTCCTCAAGGAGGAGAGGAGTGTGATCCTGTGAAGTGGAACTAGAAACTTGTAGCACAGGAGGAGTGGGAGAATTGCAACCGACCCTTTGAATTTGCCTTCACCTTCACTCGAACACTAGACAGAGTGTTATCTCCAAGGGTAGTGGAGGAAGTGATAAAGTTGTTGGCAAGACTGGGGAAGCAATGGTCGGAGGAGAGAATTAGACACCCCACAAGGTGGCAATGGGAGCTTGTAGACTATTGGGACAACAAGGTGATGGAGTGCCTAGGAAAGTGAAGGGGTATGAAGCACAACCAAAGTGGTAAGAAAACACTTAGGACTCAACTTAGATGCATGTATGGCATTATGTAACAAACTACCATATGAGAGGAATGATTCTACCTACATGCCTTATTCGTGAAGAATTGTATTTGATTTCAACTAGGAAGTGCATGGTAGATACGATTTCCCTAAGATCTACAATGTGAATGCTGCATCTCCAAAGGAGTGATTAACCTTCACAAAGGGGGACCTCCACCCATCCATAGCACAGTTCCTCACAGAATTCTCTTCTTTCCCAGATCTAGCCTTCATCATCGCTTGTAATTATCTACGCCTCTTGAGAATCTTACTAAAACAAAAGCTTACTACATAGGAAGAGCGGTTATTGCCCCTCTTTTTTGAAATGCAAGGATAGATAGCTGTGAAATGAGCTGCCTCATGATGAGAGCCACCCTCTTGCCATCATTTTGTATGAGTATGAGCGATGTATTAGGTGCAACCACTCGTTTTTGTCTATGGCACACCTCAATGTAAGAATCAATTTCAAGGGTTATACGCAAAGCCGATTTTTCCCAAGCAAATCCCTCAAGCCTCCTTGTAGCTTGGTCCCTACCCATGAACTAGATGTCACTTAATGCGCTCCCTTGTGCAACAAAAAAAAGGGGGAGAGAACAAAAAAGAATAAAAGAGAAAAGAAGTGAAAAAGAAAAGAAAAGAAAAATGAAATCCCTCCATTTGTACTCTATAAGTGTCACAACCACTACACCTATGGACCACCGTAGCCCCTCCCCCACTTCACAACTTAGGGCACATCAAGGGCATGACATTTTGATAGGCATGTCTCCCTAATTGACACACAACACCTCCCTTTACACGAACTAGGTCCTCAAGTATGGGACAACACCTTAGGCTTTAACCCATCTCCCAATTTCACCATCACTTACATAGTGCACTACATGGTAAGGTAGACACCCCCCCTAGGAAGTACACTTGTTCTTCTTTTTAGGTACGTGAACCCTCGAAAGACCAAGATGGGAAATCCAAAAACTCAAAAGAAAAAGATAGTTCCAAGGCAAGAGGACGATGGAGGATAAATGTGCACTAAGAAAAATTTGAAGCACAAAGCACAGGAAAACATTCTAAATGTAAGAGAGAAGTGCACAAGAATAAGGGAACCTTAATATTTTTGCAAAAAGAGTGGCAAACACATTGTAATTTATTTTGTAAAAGAGCGTCAGGGGCTCTCTCCCATACAAGTTATAAAGAATAAGAGACATGGGCTAATGCCATGCTAATAGGAAGGAGGAGGAAAAATAGTGGAGGAATGGACAAAGGCCAAACCAAAAAGAGAATGGCCACCCGAGGAGGTAGGGCATGTATAAAAGTTAAAAAGTGAATGAAAAAGCTCATTCTTGGTGTGTGGCCAAACTTTCTCTCTTCTTGTTTCTTGCTTCTTGCTTCACTCGTGTATGAGAGAGGAAGAGGGAGTGAGAGAGAGAGAGTATGTGTGTGAGAGAGTGAGTGAGGGACCGTGGAGAAGCTCTTCTTCTCCTCTCTTCATCTTCTCCTTCTTCTTTTCTCTTTTCTCGTATGAGTGGCTATGGAGCTTGGAGATGGAGCTTGCTTGAAAGTGCATCTTGGATCTTGGAGCCATTGGCGAGTTTGTGGGAGGAGGAAACTTGATCAAATTCAAAGGTAAGCTTTCTATACTTGTGTGTGTGTGAGTGTGCACAACTATGTGAGAGGTAGCCATAGCTCTCGGATTGAAACACTTGAAGCAATAAGCTATCTATGGGTCTTGGCAATGTGCTTGCAAGAGCACCAGCAAAGACTAATATGAAAGTACCACAACATATGTACACATGGTCATTAAGTGTGAAACTGCTAGGAAAGAAGAGGTGGCATAATGAATGTGCTATAATCAAGGATGGATTGCGTGGGTATAGTCCAACAATAGAATCAATGGTGTATCCTCATGCCAGTCACCTAACATGCCAGTGAATAATATCGTGCCATATCCCAAGGCACATAGTAGATGCCAACTCATGTAGAGCTCAACATCTCAATAGTAAGTTCGTTTGTGTGTGAATGAAGCCAAAAACAGCAAAAATCTATAAAACTAATTAAACCCCAAGCTTTTTCATGGGTGAATAACGTGAAATAGATTTGTGCCAACTCCAATCTCTACATGGCAATGAGTGTCGATTGCACAAGAGCCACATGAGACTTTGTGGCTACAATGATGTGTGCCATGGTAGAGACTAACACAAAAATGCTAGCATCAGGGTGAAAATGTCAGATTAGCTAGCTATTGTGGGCTAGATTATTGGCATCTATAGAAGGGTAGTGACATCAATGTAGAAATGTAGCCAAGGAGGCCACCTGGCTAGAAATGTAGCATCCTAAGAAATATGATACACCACAACATGATGACTATCATTACTGACAATGGCTAATAGTAGGTAATATAAGTTAACATGGAGCTTCTTTGTGTTTTTACGCTCGCATTGGATCACAGCCATTGGTTGGGTCAAATCATAGTAGACCTTGACCTGAAGTTTATGCAGCTCAATCACCACCACGAACGATACAAAGCTCATAGCATAAAGATTGTTTTGATGATGAGTGTGTTTATCCACCAATAGTAAGTTGAGTGCATTTACCCTACTTGAACATTAGCTAGGATTTTTTTTGCTTTAATATTAAGCATCTTATTCTGAACCATAAAATAAGGCAATAGCCTATATTACCACCCAATTCAAAACAAAATCAGACATTATTGAGTTGAAGGGGTTGACTTCAACTCTTTCAAACAACCAACAAAGACAAATGCCACCACATTCCACCCATCACCTCTCCATCATGGTGGCATTACACAAATCCAATGCAATGCGAGAATGAGCTCATGAAATCAATCGCAAATCTGATCGACTCAATCACAAGCATCATGAGTGCTATTCAAAAAGTGTAATAGCCATTTGTGGGTCCATTTGTGATATATGTAAGGGCATTGCATGGAAGAATCTCCAATGCTAATAGTTTTGGTCATCATCAATTTGGCAATGCAATAATAACCATGCATATACGTAAGGGCATTGCATGGAAGAATCTCCAAGGCTAATATTTTTGGTCATCATCAATTTGGCAATGCAACAATAACCATGCA
This sequence comes from Lygodium microphyllum, assembly GCF_053477565.2. Lineage (NCBI taxonomy): Eukaryota > Viridiplantae > Streptophyta > Polypodiopsida > Schizaeales > Lygodiaceae > Lygodium > Lygodium microphyllum. The sequence continues at coordinate 4,519 of NW_028229895.1, read as the reverse complement.
TATGAGTATCATGTTTCTAAGCATCACATTGATGGCTTGCAATCTTGTTTCTTCTCTTGATGTACACACCATACAAGTGAGATGCTTTGACAAGACTCGATGATGGCAGTAAGATTGACCAGGCCAAAAGGATTTTGAATTTTGGTTTGTTTTTTTTCCCGTCCACCGTCTTTTCTCCAATGGAGTTACTTGAAGCATGCGTGACTAGTGAGATACATATTCAATCCATAATATTGCCATAAGTTTGAGTTTGAGTTTGTGTTTTGCATTTTGTGGTTTTGTGTTTTGAGTTTTGAGTTTCTTTTGTGCTTTTGTGCTTTTGTGTTTCCTTCTACTCTATCAAATTCAATCTTTCTACTCTCAATCCAATGTATCAATTCCTCCCAATGTGACCTTCCTAAACTAGTTGCATGTGTTTCAAAGTATATAAGTCATGAGTGTGGACAATTAATACCCCATCAATCCCATCCATACAAGCGAATGAGCCTCTTATTCCACCACCACATAGTAGGAGTGTTAGAACCTCAACAGCTGCACAATAATTTCACTACACAATGGAACCAAAAGGACATTGGACAAACTTCTATTATTTTAGAAGTTCCAACTCACTTTGGCAACATTCTCTCACCTTGTCTTCTCAACCCAATCAAAGCTAGTCTCGGGTTCTTGTAACCTGTGAATAGAGACAAGGTATGCTTTCACCTTAGCCTAAAAAGGCCTAGCCCACACTATTCTATTTACATTTCTATGTGGGCAACCCACACAATAGTTGCAGGTGCGAGAAATACAATCGGTGATGATAATATAATGTGCATAGAAGTAAGCTCGGCTCTCACAAGCTAATATAACCATGAAGGTGATGTGATGTCCATGAAGTAGAAAAATAATACGTGTCCAAAAATAATCATTAAAGCACTCCAATAGTAATCCACTAAAGAAATAGTAACCACACTTGTGCTCTGACCTTCCAAAAATGTCTTTAACTTTAACCTTCTCCAAATATACATAACAATGAGGTGCTTTCTCTATATTGATAACATTTCATTTTGCATAGGAATGTCAGGGTGTTGTAGTGAGACAATTGTGTACAAACCAAGATGTGGCCTTCAAGTTCACGTGATTTGATTGGATTTCCCCAAAACATGAAGTCATGTAGTCGACTTTGCAAATGGATGGCTAGATTTGAACCTGATGTGAGTTGAGTAGTTTTCCTTAGAATAAGAAATCTTGAAAATTGATTTTTGTTGCAGAATAATATAATGCATTAATCAAGAATTCCCAAAACCTTTTTAAAACTTGGGATGCTAGTATGCCAAGGAGTAAAATAAAATATTGGTTTCACATGGTAGCCCTATATTCGAATGTCAATATGAGCACGATGCTCTTTGGCCATTGAGTTGATCTTGCAATTGATTTTGCAAATGAAGTGTTGATTTAATTGATTTTTGCCAAAACTAGAAATGTGACAATTGACATTGCAAACTAATGGTTGTTTTCAAAATTGATTGCTTTTTCCTAAATTAGAAATCCTATTCACACTCCCTATATAACATGTGAATAGGGGTCAATAAAATATCCCCCTAGGTGAGCTCCCCTCTCCTCCTTTAGTTTTGGACTTTGTAGGTATGCTTTGATATTGGAGCCAAATGCACCTATATACAAGTAGTGGTATGCTTAAGGGAGTCACCCTACAAGTGATCTCCATACTCTATGGTGAACCTCTGTGACACCCTCACACGTGCAATGTCACGAGGGTGTAGTCTAGAAGTGTGCTTTATGCATTGTATCTTTCTATGAATAATACAAGGATTCCTCATTGATACATGCTACGTCCCTTTCTGTTGTGTCATTTTTGTGCTATTTTTCAAGCCATAACTAGAATAGAGGAAAATATGAGAGAAGAAAAGATGAGATTAGAGATTGAGGAAAAGGTAGACTTAGAGAAGAAGATAGGCAAAGAGAAGAAGATAGAAAAAGATCAAGAGCATAAAGAGAGACCAATAAACTAGAAGAAGGCAAGAATAAGAAAGTTAGGAGGAAGAAAGGCCAAGCACATAAATGTAGAGAAAACAACCTAGAATATAGAGTTTGGAGAAACAAAAAACCAAAGGAAGAAGGTGAGAAGAAAGAAGAAGCCAAGTTAGAAGAAGAACAATCTAGATGTGATGCCAGGAGGCATATTCCACGGTGGATTCCGTGCCACGGTGGATTCCGTGAGGTTTTACGGTGGATTCCGTAAACTTAGATGACCGGGGCTCATACACAAAGTGGATTCTTTGTGCGAGAAGTTGATGGGGACGCGTGTCCTTTTCGGGTGTTTCATTAATTTAGTGTATACATGGGTGATTCCATAGCGGGTGATTCCGCAAAATGCATATTAAATTAATAAACGTTTATGAGTTTAGAGTGCGCACTCGTAATAAATCAACTAGTTAGAAATAAATATGATGCCAGGAGGCATATTCCACGGTGGATTCCGTGAGGTTTTACGGTGGATTCCGTAAACTTAGATGACCGGGGCTCATACACAAAGTGGATTCTTTGTGCGAGAAGTTGATGGGGACGCCTGTCCTTTTCGGGCGTTTCATTAATTTAGTGTATACATGGGTGATTCCATAGCGGTTTACGAGTGCGCACTCTAAACTCATAAACGTTTATTAATTTAATATGCATTTTGCGGAATCACCCGCTATGGAATCACCCATGTACACACTAAATTAATGAAACGCCCGAAAAGGACAGGCGTCCCCATCAACTTCTCGCACAAAGAATCCACTTTGTGTATGAGCCCCGGTCATCTAAGTTTACGGAATCCACCGTGGCACGGAATCCACCGTGGAATATGCCTCCTGGCATCAAGATGAGATTAAGGAATAAATAATAAAAGGAGAAGAGATGGACTTGGAGAAAAAAGGTGAAGGAAGAAGAGCAGTAAGAAAGGGAAGAAAGACAAGAAAGTGAAGGGGAGAGAAGAGTAAGAGAAGATGAAGGTAAAACCAAACACTAAGAAAGGGAGGTAGGAGAAGGGCATATTGAAGAAAGAGAAAGAGATTGCCTCCACAACCCCAAGCTACACAAGTGGCTAAGGATAAAGTGACTAATGCACCAAGGATGAAGTGAGCAATGCACTCAAATCCCATTGAATTGGATAAAGGGAGAAAATAGATACACTTCAATCTTGAAGCTCCAAAGGACTCCTTTGACCTTGATAAGGTCATCCCAACTAAATCAACTCAACGAAGGAAACAATTTCGCTTAAACAACAATAAAGTCACTATCTACTCCTTTGAACCCAAATAGTTGAACCCTTGTATGCTTAGGCCAATGGAGTCAGATGAAAAGGCTTTCTTTAAGGAATGCTCACAAGAACCAAGGTAACACGATCATATGGAATGGAACCTTATTAGTTGAGATTGAGATCACACCTTTAGGACCATACTCAATGCCAATAAAGATTGAGATCAAGCTTTTTGGCCACAATCAATGCAAGGCAATGCCATTTTAATACTATGAATCTGTGACACTCTAAGCACTCCAAATATGGGTGTCACTCCTAACATTCAAGTGATATGTCTACTTCCAATGGCAAGAACCTAGACCAAGTGTGACGACTTAATTAGAACTTTAATTCTCAATGAAGTTAAAAAGAGCCAAAGGAAGGGTACCATGCAATGGGATAGGATCTTTTTTTGCAAAGAGGCAAGTTGCTCCAAACAGTTTGTCTAAGGCAAGATTTGGCTAAGGAAAGCCCCCGAAGCCATCCACCAAGACCACACCTTTTATGTAAAAAGATGGGCTTGACCAACTAGTTTGTCCAAGTTCAAGGCAAGTAAGAAAAAATTGGTAAATCGGCCAAGGAAAACAACTTGAGTGCTCGACTTGGTGATGCAAGCAAAGCATCATGGCAAACAAACTATGAAACCCAAGTCCCTATGACCCAAGGTAAAGGCAAGAGGAAAGGAGGAATCGGACAAGGAGTGACCCATTGGACTTGCATTGTACAACTTAGCAATGATGCCATAATGCCTTGACCCCAACAATGCAACCATTTGGAACCATGTCTACAAAGCTTGGTATACTAAGCCATAGGAGCCAAGAAAAGGTTAGAATAGGACTTTGAAGCCTCCAGTTCTTGAATATAATTGAGTTGAGGGTGGATAGGAATGAGAATGCATAAAAGAAAAGAGTCTAGATGGGCAGATACTGAAGAGCTTGATAGGAAAATATAAGGTCTTTATAATTGAGTTGAGGGTGGATTGGAAGGAGAATGGATAAAAGAAAATAGTTTAGATGGGCAGATATTGAAGAGCTTGATAGAAAAAGTTGTGTTGAGACCCCCAAAGTCACAGACTGGTAGACACTAGCTAGCTTGATAGAACGAGCTATGTTAATACATGCAAGCTGACTTAGATTGTTGCGGACAACCACCAATGGTGTAGGAGTGAGTGTGAGGTCCCCTCTGCCCCTTCCCCATGTTGGGGCTTTGTGAGTATATTTTGGCATTGGATCAAATGGATGT
>NW_028229894.1:0-50299 GCF_053477565.2 Lygodium microphyllum | reverse complement strand
ATGTAACCTACTTGGTACCATTTAGGTCTTGCTCCTTGACTGGGATGAGCTAGTTGCTTTGTTGTTGCATGAGGAGGTAAAGCTTGGATTGAATACATGTACTAGTGCGTCTTAGAGTAGAGACATTGTTTTGTACTCTAGCCAATGTGGCCAAGATGGCAGAGGCTGTGGCTCGTTTCGAGGTCGTGGTGATACTCAAAACACTTATGGACAACAACAGCAAAGTAATTGGTAGGCAAACAACATGGGCACTATGCGTCTTTTAACAATGCTCATGATGAGCAGGTTGACAGATTGTTTGCCATGCAGCATGTGTCCAAGAATGCATCTAGACAGAGCAGAGATGAGAGATGGTACATTGACTCTGGAGCTTCAAACCACATGACACCTCATGGAGAGTGGTTTGATGAAATGGTTGTAGGCTCACATGGTTATGTCTGTACAGGGGATGACACCCACCATGACATTAAACACACATGAGTTGTTCCATTGATTATGCCTGATGGCAAGAAGAAAAGCTAGCATGATGTATTGCATGTACCGTCAATAACCAAGAATCTTTTGTCTATGGGTCAGATGGCAGAACAAAATCTGCAAGTGAAGTTCAATAAAGATGGATGCTTCATTGAAGAATATGGAAATGGCAGCAAATTAATTACCAAAGGCAGAAGGGATGGCAAGATGTTTACATTGGATGCGACCATTCCAGAACTTAAAGCAGCCATGTTTGCACATGATGAGAGTGCTATTTGAGATGTTGAGATTTGGCACAAAAGGATTAGCCATGTCAATGCACAAAAACTAAAATCTATGCACCAGAAGAAAGTGGTACTTGGATTGTCCAAATTCAAGTACAATGATTTTGGTCATGTATGCCCTGCATGTAAGTTTGGAAAGAAGGCATGATTTCCATTCATGAGGCATGTAAAGAATAGCTCGCAACCCTTACAGCTGGTGCACTCTGATGTTGGGGTCCGTCGCATATGCTTTGTTTGGAGGTGCATGCTACTATGTATCTTTCATTGATGATTTCAACAGGTACACTTGGCTTCACATTCTGAAGCATAAAGATGATGTGTTTGATGCATTCAAAGGTCTTTGTCAGTCCTACACAAGATTGTGTTTATGAGTCCAAGCTACCATCTTGGAACCTAATTCACTTGTGTAACAGTTGGTCTTTAGTCCTTGGTCAATGTCATCATGAGTTCAGTCTATGCCTACAAGCCACCATAGCCATGCTCTAGATCCGCATCTTTCACATGGTATCAGAGCCCAGTCGGGCATGGCACTGCTTCTCTAGTCTCTCTTGGTTCCCCTCTCTCTCTGTCCAGCTCACATCCAGCTCAAGATCAGTGTATGACTTCAGTTCTTAAACTTCATGTTTAGTGCACCTTGTGGCAGCCATAGCGAGTCTGCACCCTGCCTCCTTTGAGCTCTTAGATCTCTTCATAGAGGCCATTTCAGCTCACAATTCCTTATGGACAAACATTTCTCTACTCTTGGCATAGCTCCCTAGTACATCACAGTCAAACACTGGTATTCACTCAAGCTAGCATTACATGATTTTGCCATCACTGCTTGTTTTGCACCATCTCTACGTTTTACAGTCTACGCCATACATAAAGTATACGATGTCGATGCTAATCATGGGGCATTCAAAGCCTAACCTATGGGCTATCCTCTCACCAAATATCAGCTCAAATGGCTATCAGATCGAGTTGCTGTCATCGTTTTTATCAGATGGGTTTGAAAACCTTAAACAGTCCTCCATAGTTTTTGAACTCAAGCTCATAAAAAACTCATCATTTTCTTCATTTTATCTCTCCTATCACTTGGACTAAGACATTGCCACTCTGATTCACTGACTTACTCAGTGATAAACATCAAGGTGAAGACATTTGTGGAGTTTTTGGAAGACTTGGAATATTCAATCAAATATCATCATCAAGCTCCTCTTCCATCTCACTCTTCTCACTCCATTGGAAGGTTTTGCCACTCTAATCAGAGCTCCCATCTCAATTTCCAGCAAGGATTGAAGTAAAATTTATCCATCACATCAGCAAGGAGGGGACTCAAGTTGAAGGACAAGACAAGCATTGAGAATCAAGTCAACTCAAGCAACAAACATCAAATTTCAAACTAGTATCTTTTGATATTGCACTACCATTGCTTGTGTCTGTTGACACATACAAAGATCAACTCATTGTTGGTTATTATTAGGTTGTGGGTATTGATTTCTGGTCATGTCAATGACAAGAAATAAAATTTCTATGTGGATACACTTCATGAAGAGTAACATGTATCTTATGGCCCATTTACACTACATAGAAGATGTTACTCTCACTATAGGAAGACATGGAGCTACCTATATCCAAATGCCATTAGTGCATCCATTTGAAGAACTTGAAGATATGAAAGTGCAAAAGTTTGAAGACATTTCTACTGCCTCAAAGATTGTATCTTTGCTTGAGGAGGATCATAAAGAAAAGAACTAGATGACTAATGCAAGCAAAGTCCATGAAAATGATGACCATGAAGGAAAGATTAAAGAGAAAAAGAATAATAAGAAGAAGCAGAAAAATTATGAAGACTCTGAAGCGGCAAGCAAAGTGAAGAGCAAGCTGAACTACTTGGACGAGAAGACCTACAATTAATTGAAGATATATGTCAAAAGTAATGCTGAAAACGGCAAGGGCTTGTCGGTCCTTGATCCAAATTTTTATCGACTTTTTTAGCCTTGTAATGTCTAGCACAAATGTCTTTATCATAAGCTTGTAAACTCCTCATTTAGCCTTGTACTATAGCCTTTGTAAGGCCCTTGCTATAGCCTCTGGATGTCCATCATGTTTGTGGTACCCACACTTAGCCTTTTTCTACGACAGCCTTTGGTGTTTTGCCATGTTTATGGTGTGCCCACACTTTGCAGGTGTTGTTTTCACTAAAGCCTCTACACACTTTGTACTTTACTGGTTGTGATTGAGGAGGGGTGTTGAGATATTTGCAATAGTACCTAGTGTAGCCTCTTTGTATGAGACAATTTGGACTGAAGACATGTAGACTGCAGGAATCCCATATGCACAAAGAGGGAAAACTGTACCCATCCAACAACTATAAAGCATTGTACTTTACTACCACTTTTCATATGGAATGAATACAATGTCATGATGCTTTGTACTTTCAGTTAAGTGTCTTGTCTTTGTCAGTCCTACACAAGATTGTGTTTATGAGTCCAAGCTACCATCTTGGAACCTAATTCACTTGTGTAACAGTTGGTCTTTAGTCCTTGGTCAATGTCATCATGAGTTCAGTCAATGCCTACAAGCCGCCATAGCCATGCTCTAGATCCGCATCTTTCACAAAAATGAGTAGGGATATCAAATTTTATGTCTATGATTAGATGGAGGTGGAGAATATGTCTCTAATTACTTTGACATGTATCTTGCTAAATATGGGATCAGATGACAGTTAACTTGCAGCTATACACTGTAGCAAAATGATGTTGCAGAGAGAAAAAAAATGGTCTTGATGGAATTAGCTAGAGCTATGTTGAATGAGAAGAGTTTGCCAAATGGTTATTGGGTTGAAGCAGTAATGACTGCTGTTTATGTGTTGAATCAAACCCCTACAGCAAGGATTCATGATGTTACACCTTATGAGAGATTGTATGGTCATAAGCTTGACATTTTGCACTTGAAGGTATTTGGTAGCATTGCATATGTGCATATACTAGATGAAAAGAGGAACAAATTGGATATAAGGCAGTAAAAAGTGTGTTTTTGGGGTATGCACAGGACTGGAAAGCCTATAAGAGCTATGTGCCGTCTACACAAGAGACATTGATAAGCAGAGATGTTGTCTTTGACGAGTTAGCTTCTTGGTATGGGAATTCAGTTTAGTATCTATTTATGAATTAGGTAGTGTGGGAGCTCACGCTCAACTGCCAAGACCCATGGACCGCTTATTGTTTCAAGCGTTCCAAGTCGAGTACTAATGGCTACCTCTCACATGGCCAACATGCCATTCATATCTACGGGTATAGTGAGCTTACCTCCATGCCGATTGAGTTACCTCCTTTCCCGCACACTCCGGTAGCTCCATGATCCAAGTGCAAGCTTCAAGCAAGCTCCATCCTCAAGATCCACACTCCAAGCTCCATAGCCGTGAGCAAGAGAAGAGAAGAGAAGAGAAGAGAAGAGAAGAGAAGAGAAGAAGAAGAGAGGAGAAGATGGAGAGCTTCTTCTCCCCGGTCCCTCGCCCTCACACACCCACTCCCTCACACTCTCACACTCCCTCTCTCAAGCACAAGCTCGAGCAAGCAAGAAGAAGAAGAAGAAGAAGAGAGCCACTTTTGGCCACACACAAGAATGAGCTTCTCATTCACTTTTCAACTTTATATACAAAACCCTAAATCCCTTTTGGGCGGTCATCCCCTTATCCCCTTTTTTACATGGTCGGTCGTGGCCTAGGCCCTTTTTCCCATTGTCCTCCTATCTTCCTAGCTTCCTTCCTACCGCCCATCTACCTTTAAAAATTGTATGGGTGAGAGCCCGACACTCCTTAAATTAAATCATAATGCGCTTGCGCTCTTTTACATAAGTATTGACTTGCACTTTTCCTTGTGCGCCTTTCTCCCTTATTTAGGACTTTTCTATGCTTCTTGTGTTTCTAGATTTTCCTTGTGCGCCTTTGTCTTCCATTTCACTTTGCCTTGGCCTTTGTCTTCTGCTTTAGCTTTTCCAGATTTTCCACCTTGTTCGTCTACCGGTTAACATTACTCCCCTTCTAGACTAGTGCCAGTCCCATGGCATTCATCGTCGTAGGTAGCAGGCTTTGGCATGCTCTGAAGACGTGGGTGGAAGGGACATCGGTGGTTGCCGTGGAGGAGTCTTGGTGGTGGTGTGGAGGAAGGTCATTGGGGGCACGTTGGTGGCCTAAGTGGGTGGTGGTAGGGTTGTTGGAGATGGTGGTAGGGATCTTCTTTGTTGGGGATTGCATTGATGGCCAACACAAGTGTTGGTTTGTTGGGGATTCTGCCATGATGATTCTTGGTGGGCTTGCACGATGATAAGGGATAAGAATTCAGAGTTGGGTATCGATGAAGAGTGAACGAGACTTTCGTTGGAGTCTTCAATATCTGCAATTGAAAACCTCTCATAGGTGGTCTCTCCCTAGGGGTAGTGCTAGTCTTCTCTATCGTGCACAAGACATAGTTCAATTAGTTTGGAAGACAAGTTAAACTCTAAGCAAGCTAAGAGTATTATCCTGCACTTGAGGACCCAAACTGTGTATAAATTTTGGTTCAGATATTATGTGAGTGCTCGTGCATACTTAGATATTACGTAGTTAGAAGACTGCGGGCTGGTTTCTCGTAACAATGTGTGGATAAAGCAAAGTTGTCCATGTTAAGAAGAAGTACACATGAAGATGTATGAGACATCCTTTGCATTGTGACTGCACGACGTAGCATAATTGAACATAGGGACACTGCACTTTCAGTAGTTGGGAGCTATTGTACTTGCTTAATGAGGATGGTGTACTTTTCATGGCCATTCGTGCGGTGCTTACCACAATTGATTGCAATGGGATTAAGGCAAAGTGCAAGAGGGAATCATGCGAATGGGTCAGGGTGACAAGTCTAACCATAGGCGAGACAAGCTCCCTAGGTATGTCCTGCCCTTGATGTGCCCTGAGCAATTGTGGGTGATGCTAAAGGGCTAGGGGACTAGGGCTGGAGCCAATCGACCAAGGTCACTAGACGTACCTAATTTGAGGACCCCTAGGTGCTGTGCTATGATCGTGGGTGCTTCGTATCTTTTCATTCTTTTCTTTTCTTTTTTCCTTTTTCGTTTTCTTTTTTGTTTCTTTTTCTTGTGCTTTTTTCTTTCTTTCTTTCTTTCTTTATTTCTCTTCTCTTTTCTCCCTTTTGTTTTGTTTTGTTTTGTTTTATTTTTTTGGACTTGCCTGAGTACAACCATTGCAATATGTTGAGGCTATCAGCCTTTTAATGGGTTGGGAAATGTCAAGCTTCGAAGGCTCAGGAAATGGATATTACAGTGATGGTTGTGTCCTATCCGCGTTGTTAGAGAAGCAATTGAGATGGGGAGATACACTTGAGATATTGCAACTCTCTTTGGAACGTGTGATATTGGTACAATTGGGGTAACAGTTGCCGTGAGTGCTCAACGTAGAGTGTAACCCAGAAAGAGGAAATGGTTAAGATCATGCTTTGGGCCATGCGATGTGGGCACTCGCAATGGTGATTTTCACTTTCGGCAACATAGCTTTGTCACGGCTCTTTGTGAGGTTGGTGGTCTTGTGGTGACTTGGGCATTGAACACATTCGCATGAAGACCTGCGTCATCCTGCATCCACTTGTCACTTCATGAGAGTATATGCAAGTCGCATGCATCAAGTACAACGAACAGATGCAATCATGTTAAGATATTACTTTATCAAAATCCTATGATGCTGATTGCGATGCATATTTCAGTGCTTGTTAAAGATGTGGCATATATTAGCAATAGGTAAGGAAAGTGTATACAGGTGGGGAGCTTGCCCCTTTAACCATTTAAGAACAAAAAGTTATGGCAGGATGGCCTTTGTTAAGCCACTTATATATCATAGGGGCTACTTTATTTGCACGAGGCGGGGCGAGTCCAGGTGGTCGGGCAACTGAGGTTGTGCCAGTGAGGGGCTCGTGTGAGGCTGGGCAAGGAAGATGTCAACCGGGACCCAGATGGTGTAGTCCCTGGCTGCAACTGTTTCCAGAATGTTTTTAAACAATACATCAAATTCCTGCTTGTATTGAGCTGCCCTTTCCTCTTTTAAGCACTTGGTGCCCGAGCGTCTGGTGTGAGCCTGTACGGTTGGTGTTGCCACACCCCATGTGCTCCCTTGAGTCCTCGTCCTCTTGGCTTGGGGGGTTTTCGGCCTGCATCCTAGGCGGTGTCGTTTAGGCCCTCTTTTTGGCACGTACATCTTTAGAGTAGGCATGTAGCGTTTTGGTGGGGGCGCTAGTGTCTTATGCTCTTTCCGATGGCAGAGAGCTTCCTTGCATGCCAACTGCACTATGTGGTCCATGACTGATACCATAGGGGGACCTGCAAAATGCGAACCAAGGATTAGGCCTTGAGGCAGGATAAAACTATTCGCATGGAAGGGATTATACAATGGGTTATCAAGCATATATGATGAGGAGGGGTGAGGTGAGGCATGCAATGTTTGTTATAGAGGGTAGCCCCCTGTTGATGTTCGTTTTGCCTCCAACCATTAGCAGATCTTGGCTTATGCTAAGTTGCACAGAGTGGTTGTCATGGAATGGAGCAGGGATCATTTCTGGAAGGATAGACCGAAAAAGGGAAAAGGTGTATAGAAAGGGACGGTGCCCCATCTACACCATCGGAGATGTTGGTCAAGGCTTCCTATGGCGATAATGAGAGTTGCATGCCCTCCAATTGGAGGCGGGAATGGTCACACGACTTCTAAATGTGTGGTGAGAGGAGGACCTGAGGAGCTTAGTGTGTCAAATCCAACTCTTCTCCCTGCGCTTGACTATCATTGCTTGTGTGTGTTGATATTATCTATACAAGGTCACAAAATTCATTATTTATTTATGTACATGTTTACGAATCCATGTCACTTCACGAGGATAAAAACCAATTGTAGAACTCATGACTGTATTGGAGTGTGGTACACGCATCCAGTACTCATGGTAGCCTTCTTAATAACATCACGTATTTTGCAACGTCAAGTATCATGGTACCTTGTCTGAGTCTACTTGCAACATGTAGCTCCTCCTCAGTGAGAACCTTATCAGCCAAAGAGTTCTCTTGGCTAGTTCCAGCTAAGCTCGTACCCTGAATGGCAGTTAGCACTCAGAAGGAAGTTGGTGCCACATAGGTTGGGTCTCTTGAGACCGCCATTTGGCCAATCGCTCTTCTAAGACTGCTCCTAGTTCGGCCATTGCAACACGGTTTTCAAACCAACGTTTCTCAAATTGACTTTGATCCCCGATTGTCGCTTTAGTTGCTCTATCCCTAAGAGATTTGGTTGGCAGAGCACATCATTGAATGTTACAGTTAAGCGTAGTTCCTTGGCTTCCTCGTCAGAGGTGAGTCGCATGCGTTCATGCAGGAGCTTGTCATAGTGCTCGTCAAGACGTTCTTGCTCTTTTCAGGATAGGGGAAATGGCAAGTATTCTTCAAGCTGCTCCTTAGGGAATGTGCCCATGTCTGTTAGGACGTAGACACGTGCGAATACTTTGAGTTTAGCATCCAACTCAGTTAAGCATTCTGCGACACTTCTATGTTCAACGAGGGCTTGCTTGGCTACTATCTCATGCAAGGTTCTAGGAGTTTCCCTAGGCTTTAGCATAACTGGGGGCTCAAGCCTAGATGAGCAAGATTAGTCAACACTAGGATTGCTTATGCTCTTGGGGATTGTGCATTTTTCCTGAGGTTTTGCTGCTATTTTGTTATGATTCTCCTCAGATGCGGTTGGTATAGATTTGTCACCCTGTTGTGACACTGATGTATCCACTCTTGATTGGTCAATGTGAGTCTTGTCGTCGGTGGATTAAGTGTTGCAAGCAACCGTTAATGGTAACAACTGCTTTGATTTTTCAGAACACACGGATGTGTCTGAGGTTTCACCGCTATTAGGAGAGGCATCAATGGGTTCATTGGTGGATGGACTCAATGCTTTATTCCTCAACTCTCTAGTGCTCTTGGTCTCAATGCTCTTGGGGTTCACAACCACCTGTAACTGCTGTTGTTTTCATTGTTTTCTCCTCTTTTTCTTGGTCAGTGAAGGTGCATAACTTAACGACTCACGACATTGAACTAGGTTAGCCATTGATGTGCTTGGTTGGGCCTCCGCTTTCCCCTTCTCTGGTGTGTCCTCATGGGACATAGCTACACTCTACTGGACAGCCTTGCTGGGCTGATTGGTCAGATGCGCCATCTCCTTGGCCACATCTTTGAGAGGTTTCTCATCAAGCCTAGGCTTTAGGTGCTTTGGAAGTGCTAGAGTTGTCAAGGATACTGGTTGCGGCACCTCCTCCCCAGGTGAACTGCTAAGGACACGTTCTGTAAGGGGCGTTGTCACGGCTAGGGGCTGTGACTGCTGCGATCCTTGATTGGAAGTAGTAGCGGCTAGTCCAGTGGGCTAGCTACTCTTGGTGGATTGCGCTGTCAAGTCCCTAGGGAGATTGGAAGTGGTCGTGTCTTTTGTTGCCCTTTGAGCATTCACCTATGTAGATCGAGCATAAGTTGATCTAGTCACATTAGGTTGCACAGGTATATCCTTGGGCCGAGAGCATAAGATTTGGAAGCTTAGATGGAGATAGAGATTGGGATTGAGCAGCCGCCCTTGATGACTGCTGTTGTGCTTCCTCTGTCTGTTTGGGAAAAGAGGGTGTAGGAGATCTAGGACTCTTAGGTGGACTTGGCACTGGCTGAATGATTTGCTTGAAGCTATTAGACGATTGTGCCATTTGCTTTGTTGAGCAATCGGCCTTCTCATGAGCAGCGTTGTGCCTCTGGTGCTCATTATCCTCTTAGGGAATCAAAGGTTCCTTGGGCACTAGTGGCTTTTGTGTATCCTGAACGATTACATCTGATATCTGCTTGTCAAGAACGCTAGGCTAAGGATCTACCCTCCGATTAGTCCCATTTGGTTTCTTGATTTCGACCGTAAGGGGCTCGGTTACTCCAATATTTTTGACTCGAAACTTGGTCTTTCGTTTAGACCTCCTCCTACGTTTCTTTGCTCTTGATACAATCTAGCCTTCAATCGACAGAGGAGGTTTAACAGGGGGTTTTGGCACCCAAATCCATTGATTACATGCGTAATATCCTTGAGCACGTAGCAACGCTGTCAAAGAATTTATTGTTCATAATATAAATCATGGGATTCTTATGAACACAGAAGAACTTCACTAGGAGTTAAATGAGGAAATTGCATACAAAATTCAGACATTGTTACCCAATAACCAACTTAGTTACATAAGTTCTTTTGTATTTAGCATATAATTTTCAGTTATACCATGTATATTGATGAAAAATAAGTCTATGGGAACCTACAACTTGGTCAACTGGAAGCAATTGACAGTCTTCAGGATAAATCAAATTGATTTAGGTGCAAAAATATGGTCAGAACTCAAGAAAATTGCCAAAAGTTGCCAAAAGTCCACTAAGTTCACAGGGGACCTGAAGTAATAGACTAAAGTGACTAGCAAGTAAACTGAGTAGGTCAAAAAGTGACCTGGGCCTGAGCAGGGAGTAGCCCGCATTTTTCGGTGCAAAATGCGGGTTGCACAGCCTGAGCACAACTGGAGAAAGCTGAAGCTATGGTGCATGCTTTGGAGCATGCAAACTGAAGATCAACAGGACCAGAAGCTGAAGATGTAAACACGATGAGAGCTCCACTTCTCTGCCCATTTGGTCTGACAAAAATGCATGTTGTAACAGTCTATAAAAGGGGAAAATCTGAGAGAAAAGTATTCAGCCTACTCTTATGCACGACTTCTCTCATTTTGTCTACCTCATTCTTGGTCCAATGAAGCCCGACTTGTACCCAAGTACTTGAGTGACTTTGGGGCAAGCAAAGGGTGAGGATTTTGAAGGTATATGGGTTGTTATCGGCTGAAATAACCAGTCATAAACAGGGCAGCCCATTGTTCTTGTCCATTTTTATGAGCAAACAAGAGATTTATGTGGTTGTAACAGAAGAAAATGACCTCTTTTCATCAGGACTTTGTTTATTAATGATTAGAGGAGCTTCTTCATGAGTTTATGCACTCATTTTGAGCTTGATTATAGGCTGGAATTTTCTATTTTAAAATAGGGCTGAAGCTAAAAGAATGCTCCTTCAATGCATTTCATGTACCATTGGCCCAAATCTTGAATGTATTTGAAGTCTATCAACATACTACTTGTCCCAAAGGGTTGAAATCCATCTATGTACTTGAAATAAAAGCCATTGGAACTTGCATTTGATATTCATAATTGAATTGAGAATATGAAAATATCCTTTATGATATGGTGTATGTATCGAGAGGCATTTGATGTAATCAAGATAGAGTTATTTTTTCCATTCATGTATGCTAAATACATAGAGAAAAAGCTTGAATTCTTCTTTCGTATCTAAATCATTTTTAAATCCTGGATCTTATTAAACCCCAATCTATTTCCCCTTCCCAAACTTTGAATCCCATACTCCTCTTCTGCACAAAGCCCCGGTGGTAGACCTTCAGCCCTTAACGCGACTACAGTGGTGAACCCAACGTGAAGGTCCGCTGCGGAAGAAGAAGTCCAACGGGAGAATCATCAAGTTCGGGAGGAGAAGCCTTGCAACAATTGGTTCATCTAATGCAAGAAATCCAACAACAACAATTGCAATTGCAACAACAACGGAGACAAGAAGAAGTGGATTGATGCTGCTACCATTAAAGCCTTAGAAGCAGTTGGACAAGAGCTCAAGCAATTTAATGGGCAAAATGTGTCCTGTTTTATCCGCCTCTATACTGACAATATGGTCTTCTTTGGAGTCCCAACATGCCTGGAGTGGTTATTTTGCTCGTCTGGCTGTGCATGGTCTCCAGGACCGAATTCATGGTCTTTTCCAAAAAGATGCGGGATGGACCGTGTTCAAGAAGGCTCTTCGAGAAGAATTTTTTCTTGAAGATTCTGGCCTTATGACAAAGAAAGTCTTCACTAAATGGGCTGAAAGGCCCAATAAGGGTCTATCCACCCACTGCTCTTCATCGAGAATTTGAAAGCAAATTTGCTCAATTAGATCCTGACGATCAACAAGGTATGGAAAGTCAGAAGATTGAATTATTTCTAAAAGCTGCAGATTCTTCTCTTCAAGAGAAGCTAACTGATCAACTTGAAGACCCTGGCTCTGAGACGGGATTGAAGACTGCTTGGAGTGATGTCATTGAAGTAGTTAACATGATTGCTCGAAGAGAGTGATTGCTCCTAAGATGGGGATCAACCCCTACAACAACTTAATCCATGAAGGAGCCTGTTCCAGTTTCTCGACCTCCTGTCTCTATAGCCGAGCAAATAAGAAATTCTGCTATTCCATCTCCGAAGAAGGATGTCATGGACGAACTAATTAAAAGCATGTGGGATCTCCATCTTAATCTAACATAGATTAATTATAAAGTGGAAAGTCTTGATGTAAAAGTAGAAGAAAGGGGTCGGTCAACTGCCCAAAGGCCTATACGAGAAGGCTTCAAAAGACGCTGTATTTGGTGTGATAGCCTATAGCATGACAAGAGGGAGTGCGGTGCATTCCGTGAAGCTGAAGCACAAAAATTAGTCTTTTGAAAGGATGGTAAAATTCATGCAACCGAAACGGCCGGGCTTCCTCTTGAGCCAAACTTCGGCAATGGTAGCATGAAGAAAAGATTGGAGGATTTGGCGACAAGAACAGCCTATGCAGTTGTTGATGCAGCAACCTATGAGTTGCAAATTGAGCCAACTAATGAAATTGTTAAAGCATGTAAAACTAATGTAAAATCTAAAGTGTGGATGAAGGCCTTGGATCGCATGGAGCAAAGCAAGGCAACTAAAGATGATTTAACCACTGCCAGCCAATGTATTCGAGGAAGAACCGGTTAGACCGAGCCTGTGGATTCATTTTCAGCTTTTGCCCGATTAGCTGAAATTAATAATCAAGAAGCCATGATAGAAGAAAAGAGAAGAAGAGATGAAGTTATTGCCGGTCCTTCTTCTTCAGCACCGACTAAACGCATAACAAGAAGTAAACCAGACCAACAGAAGGCTGCTGAAAATCCTCCATCGCCAGAGTTTGACATGGGAGATGCCCCTCAAGCAAAGAAGACAGAAGGAAAAAGAAAAAGAAAACATCCCAGTTACAAGTTGCAGTCAGACATAGAGACCGCAACGGATCTTAAACGGATCCTAGAAGAAAGGATTCTTGGAAGTAGAATTGAATTTACATTAGGTGAAATTCTCGGTATTGCAAAACGAGGATTTCATGATGTAATAATTGATACAATTAAACGAAAAAGACAATATGTTGGTGAGGAAACTGAAGAATCTATACATGCTTTTTTGCAAGTACTTCATGTGTATTTGCAGGATGAAGAGAAGCTGAAAACTCAAGGGATTCGATTGGAGGCAATCAAAGAATTGATTGCAGCCATAGAAGCCAAAGATGAAGACATTCATGAAGCAGAAACTGAAGAAGCCATTATGGTGGGGACTTCTCAATCTAAAGTGCAGCCCATGCATAAGAAAGAAGCTCATCTTCATAATATGCAAGAAGAAACTGATGCTCACTTTATTCCTAGTAGTCACTACTCCTGTACCCATTGGGCAAGGGAGACTACTGAAACTGTTGTTAAAATCGGTGAAAACGAAACTCCATGCATTGCCCTTATAGAACATGGTTCAGAGATTAATGTTATGTCAAGAAGTCTCTATGAGAATGGCGGATGGCCCATTGATGTGGACCCAAGATGGCGCATGAAGGCAGCATTTCTTTGTTCAAGATTCCTGCAGCTATCCTATCATTCTTGGACAACCATTTATTTTCGAGTCTCGTTTAGAGACAAAGACTCTTGATGATGGTTCATCATATGCTCGGATAAGAAGTAAGGATAATGACAAAGCTGTCCAATTCCTTACTGTCTGTGTAAATCACCACCGGAATAGGGATTGATTGAGAGATCAACCTGTTCCTTCTAATGCCCGAGAATTTAAGGGTTTTCGGGTAGCGCTGCTATAAGTGGAGGCTATGGCAGTGCATCATGTCATAAAAAATTGTCTCCACATATAAAGGAGGCAAGGCCAAAAGCTGATTTGCAGGTTTTTACAGCCAATAG
Organism: Lygodium microphyllum; assembly: GCF_053477565.2. Taxonomy (NCBI): domain Eukaryota; kingdom Viridiplantae; phylum Streptophyta; class Polypodiopsida; order Schizaeales; family Lygodiaceae; genus Lygodium; species Lygodium microphyllum. The sequence goes on along the minus strand of NW_028229894.1, from coordinate 36,441 downwards.
TATGGGCTGTTATAAACAATTTTCAGCCATGAATAAGGCTGAAAGAAAGTATTTGTGTCATATGGAACAAGAGCTGAAGCAAATTGATGTTTTACCTAAAGATGAAGAAATTTCAGGACTATTTTATGGGCTGAATTATAATGATACAATGGCTGAAATTTATACAGTCGTTCGTGCAGAAAATCAAGCTGAAAATCAGTCCATATAGGTATGTACATTGGATATGTATGATATAATTCAAGAATTTGCAGATTATGAAGCTTTTGGACAGCCAAACAAGGATGAAGTAAGAGTAGAAACAAAGTATAAAACAGTTGATAAAAAGGTCAAGCCGGTGGCTACTCCTCTACCACCTGAAAGTGAAGGATTGGCAGAAAGGGTATCCAAACAGCCAAGCCTTCGTGATCCTAAAGATATTGGTCACCAATTTACAATAGAAAGTCTACAAAAGCTGAAAATTGGTGAAGACTCTTTCCTCTTGCCGGCTGAAAAGCAAATCTTCATATAGATGTTAAAGAATCATGGCAAAGCTTTTTTATTTCAGCCACATGAAATTGGCTATGTGGATCCAAGCATTGTGGCACCAATGGTGATTTTTACGGTCTCACACGTTCCTTGGAATCTTAAACCAATTCCGGTACCAAGGGCTCATTTGCCTAAGTTATTGGAACTTCTAAATGAAAAGATAAAAATGCAAATATTGGAGCCATCTTCAGCTCCATATTCCAACCGATGGTTTACCGTGCCTAAGAAGAATGGATCTTTGCAATTCATTCAAGATTTACAGCCTGTCAATAAAATCACTATTAGAAATGTAGGATCAGGGTCAATTGTTGATGAGTTTGTTGAAGCTTTTGCAGGTAGAGCAATCTATTCCATGGGAGATTTATATTCAGGCTATGACCAATTTCAACTTGCTTTGGAAAGCCGAGACATTACCACAATGAAGATGCCTCTTGGCTTAGTCTGTATGTGTACTCTATCTCAAGGGGCTACGAATTTAGTAGCTCACATGATGAATGCCATGCATAAAGTATTGAGGGATTATATTCCTCAATTAACTCTTTCTTTCCTTGATGATGTTCCAATCAAAGGATGTGAAGTACACGAGAAGAATGAAGAACTCAATGAATTTGAGTGTTGCAAGTTTGTTTCTGATCATATTAATGATTGTGCTCAAATCTTGTCTAAATTAGAAGAAGTCCATCTTACTCTTTCAGGTGCTAAATCTGTTTTTGGAGTCAAAGAAGTCCTTGTGGTCGGACATATGTGTGGTCCATATGGCTGAAAGCCTTCTCCATCCAAAATAGATGCTATCAGCAAAATGCAGGAAAAATGTACAAATGTTTCAGAGGTGAGAAGATTTCTTGGTGCATGTGTCTTCTACCTTATTTGGATACCACATTTTGCTCATGTTGCTGAAAGTCTTTATCAGCTGCTAAGAAAGGGCCAAAGGTTTATATGGGAAAAAGAACATACTCAAGCTATTCAGAAACTCAAGAAAATGCTGATTTCAGCCCCCACTTTAAAGAGGGCTAATTACTCTAATGGACAGCCCATTATACTCACATTGGACACAAGTCCTATTGGAATAGGATGGGCAGTTGGTCAAGATGACCTTGAAGGCAACAGATATGCAATCTACTTTGGAGCAAAGGTTCTTAATGAACGACAAGGAAGGTATTCTCAAATTAAAAGAGAGCTTTGGGGAGTAGTAACTGCATTGAAATGTGATAGGGAGTACTTCATGGGCGCACACGTAATAGTTGAAACAGATTGCCTTCCACTCTTGGGCATGATTGCCAACTGTTCCACTCCTGATATAGCCATGCTAAGATGGATAGCCTATATTAAATTCTTAAATCTCAATTTGAAACATATTGCAGGAAGAGATAATCCCGTTTGCTGACATGCTTTCACGTGCCAGATATAGGGATGAAGAAGAAATGATGGATGAAGAAGGATCAGAGTCTATAAATGATGCTGTAAATGCAGGTACAAATCAGAAAACAGCAAGTACAGTTGAATCTAATGTTGATTCAGCAATAAAAAATACAAGTACAACAAAAATTACAGCAAGTACAACAGGTTCAACTGCTAAAACAAATTTTACATCAGTAAGGAAGGATGAAACAACCAAAGAAGGACAGTGGACAGCTAGTAAACAGCATGCTCAATGTTTTGTTATGGTTTGTTCACACTTTAAAGAAGAATATTATGCAGATGATTGGCTAAAAACTGGCCAATTTTTGAGCACTATGACAAAGAAGGAAGATTGGACTAATGAAGAGTTCAAGAGAATTAAGAGAAAAGCTTATGGTTTTTTTCTTAAAGATGGTTACCTTTGGAGGCATGAGAAAAAGAAAGGAAGGGCGCCTGTTCGTGTCTTAGGAGACAAAAAGACTCAAAGATAGGTCATGCAAGAATTTCATGAAAGCCTATTGGCTGGTCATGGAGGCATATGGGGCACTTTTGCCAAAATAAAAGAGAAATTTTGGTGGCAAAACATGTATAAAGACATTGAGCATTTTGTTGAGTCTTGTCATGCTTGTCAAATGTACTCTATGGTAAAGCATAGAGATAGGCTGCAACCTACCTATCCTTTATCCATTCACTATAGATGGGTTATTGATTTAGTAACCATGTCTACAGGAATTTGGAACATGAGATATCTAGTACTTGCTAGAGAAGATCTCACAAATCAAGTGGAAGAAAAAGTCTTGACAACAAAGTCTACTCATGCTGTTTGTAGATTTTTACTTGAAGAAGTATTTTGTAGGTATGGATGTGTTGCCAAAGTAACTGCTGATAGAGGAGAATTGGATGCTGATGAGGCTTGCCATTTCTTTGCTCAATTGGGAATTAAGCTATCTCTTACTTCAACCTACAACCTTGAAGGCAATGGTAAGAGTGAAAGAGGTCATCAACCAATTCTTAAAGCTTTAGCAAAATCATGCAAAGGAAAGATGAGGGAATGGCCTAGAATGCTACCATTTGCATTATGGGCTGATAGAACTACCCATAGTGCAGTAACAGGTTATATGCCGGCTGAACTAATACATGGACAGCCACCTGTTATGCCTATTGAAGAGTCCATTGTCACATGGAGTATCTTACCTTGGGATGAAGGCTTGAATAGAGAAGAGTTGTTGACTCTGCGCATAAGGCAACTCGAAAGAAGGCCAGAAGATGTCAAAACAGCCATTGAAAGGCTGCAAACAGCAAGATTAAAGAATAAGAAGAGGTTTGACAAGTAACATCGACTCCGTCCAAGAACTATTCAAGAGAATGATTGGGTACTTGCCTATGATAGCAGCCTGGACAATCAATATAGTGCTCATAGAAAGTTAGCCAAGCGATGGTTTGGAACATATGTTGTAAAAGTAGTACATAATAATGCTACTTACTCTTTGGCTGAAATGGATGGGACCATGATAAAAGTACCAATAGTCGAAAAATGAATCAAGCTCTTCAAATGAAGAGAATCTTCGACTTATGAGCTTGATGACTTAGATATGAGCCCTCTACTTGAAGACAAGCAGGAAGAAAAAGACTTAGAGGATGAAGATGAGGATATATCAGAAGAAGACCCTCCTTAACCTGTAATCTTATGAAATGGCACATGCCGGAGGATGTGCAGGTTAGGAGGGGGTGAATGTCAAAGAATTTATTGTTCATAATATAAATCATGGGATCCTTATGAACACAGAAGAACTTCACTAGGAGTTAAATGAGGAATTTGCATACAAAATTCAGACATTGTTTCCTAATAACCAACTTAGTTACATAAGTTCTTTTGTATTTAGCATATAATTTTCAGTTATACCATGTATATTGATGAAAAATAAGTATATGGGAACCTACAACTTGGTCAACTGGAAGCAATTGACAGTCTGCAGGATAAATCACATTGATTCAGGTGCAAAAATATAGTCAGAACTCAAGAAAATTACCAAAAGTTACCAAAAGTCCACTAGGTTCATAGGGGACCTGAAGTAATAGACTAAAGTGACCAGCAAGTAACCTGAGTAGGTCAAAAAGTGACCTGGGCCTGAGCAGGGAGCAGCCCGCATTTTTCGGCGCAAAATGCGGGCTGCACAGCCTGAGCACAACTGGAGAAAGCTGAAGCTATGGTGCATGCTTTGGAGCATGTAAACTGAAGATCAACAGGACCAGAAGCTGAAGATGTAAACACTGTGAGAGCTCCACTTCTCTGCCCATTTGGTCTGACGAAAATGCATGTTGTAACAGTCTATAAAAGGGAAATATCTGAGAGAAAAGTATTCAGCCTACTCTTATGCACGACTTCTCTCATTTTGTCTACCTCATTCTTGGTCCAATGAAGCCCGACTTGTACCCAAGTACTTGAGACTTTGGGGCAAGCAAAGGGTGAGGATTTTGAAGGTATATGGGCTGTTATGGGCTGAAATAACCAGTCATAAATAGGGCAGCCCACTGTTCTTGTCCATTTTTATGAGCAAACAAGAGATTTATGTGGTTGTAATAGAAGAAAATGACCTCTTTTCATCAGGACTTTGTTTATTAATGATTAGAGGAGCTTCTTCATGAGTTTATGCACTCATTTTGAACTTGATTATAGGCTAGAATTTTCTGTTTTAAAACAGGGCTGAAGCTAAAAGAATGCTCCTTCAATGCATTTCATGTACCATTGGCCCAAATCTTGAATGTATTTGAAGTCTATCAACATACCACTTGTCCCAAAGGGTTGAAATCCATCTATGTAGTTGAAATAAAAGCCATTAGAACTTGCATTTGATATTCATAATTGGATTGAGAATCTAAAAATATCCTTTATGATATGGTGTATGTATTGAGAGGCATTTGATGTAATCAAGATAGAGTTATTTCTTCCATTCATGTATGCTAAATACATAGAGAAAAAGCTTGAATTCTTCTTCCATATCTAAATCATTTTAAAATCTCGGATCTTATTAAACCCCAATCTATTTCTCCTTCCTGAGCTTTGAATCCCATACTCCTCTTGCACAAAGCCCCGGTGGTAGACCTTCAGCCTTTAACGCGACGACAACGCTTTGGATATCCATCGCGGTGTTGTGCTGACCCTCCATCGATACCTTCGTCTATAAGGCTTGGGCTTCTTTTGGGGTCTTCTACGATATTTGTAAGTCCAAAGGCCGTTCTTGGCATTGTCTCCTGACCTTCTTGTTTCAAGCATGGCCTCACTCACTGGTTCTCATTGTTCGACCTGTGCTTGTATCAACTCTTCCAACAAGTCCTTGCTCTCATTAGCAAGCTTGACTGTTATGTCAGCACCTTCCTTACCTTTCCCTCGAGGTTCGATGAGGTCACCCTTGCTAAAGGTTGTGACTATCCTTACACCCGTTAGTGTTAGGTGTATCCTCTGCGCTACATAGTCGGCCTCACACTTGGTCACTCTTTTGAAGGGTCTTCCTAGGAGGGTTTCCTTCCCGTAATTAGTACTATTTAGAGGAACATGAAATAGGATATGCAAGCTTTCAGTTTCAATTGTCGCAAGGATTTTGCACTTCTCTATGAGTGTTTGTGGGTGTCCCCCATAAGGGCTAAAAGTTGCATTAGTCGGTGTGAGCTCTGGTTGGCAAGGCCCATGCTTCATAGGTCAAGATATTAAAATCTACTCCTTCATCAATCAGAGCATCGATAGTGTGCTCTCTTTTCGTGGTGAGTTTGACCCTAAGATAAGTAGGCGGTACTATATCTTCATCTTCTGGGTCTTGGCTTATAAATTTAAGCCTTCTAACAAATGCTCTTGGGTCCCCAATTTCATAACCAGATGTGGATTCTCCACTAATGTCTTGGATCGTCTGTGCAGTGTTATTCAAGGTGCATCTATCCTCAGGACTGTCATATCTAGTCATCCTCGCAGTTGTAGCTTGATGTTGTTGATTTTCGCTTTGACTAGATGTAGCCTAAATGCAACACGTACGTGTTTTTGCAGTGTGGCCTTTTTGCCCTTGTTGGCTAGATTGGTCCATTGAGGTTCTAGGGTCTTTGTTTGTCTCTGTTCGGGTATGGGCTTTTGGTTGCTCTTTTGCAAGTGAGAATCCATGCTTGTGTAGAGCCATTACTACACTAGGGTCTAATTTGAAGGACCTGTCACGGTGCACGTTTTCTCTCCAACCTACTTGGGGGAGGTGCGGAGGGGACAGAGCCCCCCTCTACGGGGGTTTGGGGGGTAGTCCCCCCCGGCCTGCAGGGCCATTATGGTAAATGCCATACGTGAATTGAAAAACCGTTTATAGCCAAATTTTGAACTACTTGCTCTAAGTTTCAGCCTAGTGATCGATCTATGATATGGTTTCGGCTCTATATGGTCTCTCGGTCAGTTTCACTGTCTTCAGGTTAAAAGTTGAAAAAATCTAAATTTGGCTCAACAGGTCCGAATTGCAGGGGCCAAGTGTCCGATTCGGCCCGCCAAGGGCTGAGTAGAAAGGGCCGAATGTAATTTGTTTGAATGTCAAATTCGGCCAGTCCGAGTCTGGTTGTCCGAGGGGGGCTGAGTGGGTTGCGGGCCGAGTCAGGTGAGCCGAGTTGACAGGGCTGAGGGTCAAATGGCCGAGCGGTCTAAGGGCCGATTCTGGGACTCGGCCCAGAATCACGGTCACTCGGACGGGTTGAACACGATGGGTTTTTTCGTCGGAGTTCAAAAAATTCGTCGCGCCGCCGAGTGATGGAGGCCATCCTACTGGTCAAGCAGCCAGATCCAACCTACTCATGCAGTGGAGTGTGTGGAATTACCTGGGTTGGGTAAATAACTCCCGGATGGCCAGATCAAAGCGGATCCACTCAACGAAGCTTTTTTCCTCTCTCCTACTCTCATGAAACCTTGCAATGCACAATGTGGCCTTTCTTGCCACTCTTGGCCCCTTATCACCTTGTCCAGGCCTGCACTCACCTTAATCTTGCTTCCCTTACTAACATTTAATCCAAAATTTCATTTCTTGCCCTTCTTTTCCTTGTTTCAGCCTGTTATACGACAACAAAAACCCCTACTATTTGCTCCAACGTTTTTCTCATATCCTTTCCAAATGCAAGAAAAAACTATAAGAAAAATACCTACACTACTCCACCATGCTTTCCCAAGTCCAAAACAACAAAAATCTACTTACTAAGGAGATTGAATACCTCTTCAAACTCCCTCACTTCCTACCTATCTATCTCAAGCACCGGTTTGGAGAAAATCCTACTTCAATGCTCGATTCGAAGCGCACAAATGCTCAAGGCTTGAATCCGTTGGTCTCGGCAACGGAACCAAAATGTGGGAGCTCATGCTCAACCGCCAAGACCCACGGACCGCTTATTGTTTCAAGCGTTCCAAGCTGAGCACTAATGGCTACCTCTCACATAGCCGACGCGCCATTCATATCTACGGGTATAGTGAGCTTACCTCCATGCCGATCGAGTTACCTTCTCTCCCACACACTCCGGTAGCTCCACGATCCAAGTGCAAGCTTCAAGCAAGCTCCATTCTCAAGCTCCACGCTCCAAGCTCCATAGCTGTGAGCAAGACAAGAGAAGAGAAGGGAAGAGAAGAAGAGAGGAGAAGATGGAGAGCTTCTCCTCCCTGGTCCCTCACCCTCACACACTCACTCCCTCACACTCTCACACTCCCTCTCTCAAGCACAAGCTCAAGCAAGCAAGAAGAAGAAGAAGAAGAAGAAGAAGAAGAAGAAGAAGAAGAAGAGAGCCACTTTTGGCCACATACAAGAATGAGCTTCTCATTCACTTTTCAACTTTATATACAAAACCATAAATCCCTTTTGGGTGGTCATCCCCTTATCCCCTTTTTTACATGGCCGGCCATGGCCTAGGCCCTTTTTCCCATTGTCCTCCTATCTTCCTAGCTTCCTTCCTACCGCCCATCTACCTTTACAAATTGCACAGGTGAGAGCTCGATGCTCCTTAAATTAAATCATGATGCGCTTGCGCTCTTTTACAAAAGTATTGACTTGTGCTTTTCCTTGTGCGCCTTTCTCTCTTATTTAGGACTTTTCTACGCTTCTTGCGTTTCTAGATTTTCCTTGTGCGCCTTTGTCTTCCGTTTCACTTTGACTTGTCCTTTGTCTTCTGCTTTAGCTTTTTCAGATTTTCCACCTTGTTCATCTACCGGTTAATAGGTAGTATAAGTAATGCTGAAAATACCCCTGTAGTTAGTACTTCCATGAGTGGTCAAACATGTGACATATCATCTACAGTGAGTCCTTGGTCAGGATGGTTGCACAATCGCACTTCTATGTCTGTCATCACTGACATGGATGTGTTAGTGTGAGGGGGAGAGTAGATAAGGGAAAAGAAAAAGTGTTTGAGGATGTAACATGACCAATTACTATAGGTTATGGGTTGTCCAATCGTGATAGCTTGGATAGTGAGTTTGGGATTCCATCTGTCACACATGACACCATGTGTGCTAGGCAAAATCTTTATGTGCTGCCTCATGAGAGGCAAGCTCAGAGTGAGCCATAGATATGGAGGTCTGAGAGAATCAGGAAGCTAGTTGATAGGTTGACTTACATTGGATATTCATCCCGTCATTATGCTTATATGATGAAGGTGACAATTTTTAAAGAACCCACTAAGTTTGATGAGGCAGTTTTGCAGATGAAGACTGGCGTGCTACTATGGATGAGGATTATTCAGCTTTGGTTGAAAATGGAACGTGGGATTTGGTGCAATTGCCTGATGGAAAAATCCCTATTGGCTACAAATGGGTGTATAAGGTCAAATGCAAATCAGATGGGTCATTGGAATGTTATAAGGCCAGGCTAGTCACAAAAGGGTATGGGATCAGTATGGTCTAGATTATGATGAAAATTTCAGTCCTGTGGCAAAGATGGCAACAATTAGAACTACTATTGCATTGGCAGTTGATAAAGGCTAGAAGTTATGGCAGATGGATGTGAAAAATGTTTTTTTGAATGGTGAGTTATTGGAGGAATTTTATATGGAGCAGCCTGAAGGCTATGTGCATTTGGATTTTCCAGCACATGTATGCAGGCTGAAAAAGGCATTATATGGGTTGAAACATGCACCTAGAGCTTGGAATGCTCAAATCTGCAGCTATTTACAGTAGCATGGATTTAAACTGGGTGATGTAGATCATAGTTTGTTTGTGAAGAAGACAGATCATGGCTATGTGTTTCTGGTTGTCTATGTTGATGACTTGATTATAACTAGAGATGATGAAAGCGGGATTGTTGAAATAAAGTCATGTTTGCAGGCTGAATTCAAAGTCAAAGATCTTGGTGAGCTGAAATATTTTTTGGGAATTGAGGTATTGTCGACACCTCAAGGCATATGGCTGCTATAGAAGTAGTATGCTCATGACATGTTACAAAACTATGGTATGGTTGATTGCAAGGCTATGGATACACCTCTAGAGCAAAATGTCAAGCTGCAGATTGATGTTGGACATGAGATAGAGAATGTAACTATGTATAGATAGATGGTAGGTAGCTTGATCTACCTGACTATTGTGCGACCTGTAAAGAATATGACTAACTATGGGTTGTTTTATGCATATGGGAAACCCCTTGACTTGACAGGGTATATTGACACTGATTGGGCTGGTTGTGCCTATGATAAGAGGTCAACCAATAGCTATGCATTTGGATTGGGAAACAGTATGATCATTTGGTAGAGTAAGAAACAGCCTATAGTTGCATTGTCTAGTATAAAATTTGAGTACTGTGGTGCGGCCTTAGCAGCCTACGAAGCTGTTTGGTTATAGAAGTTACTGAATGACTTGGAAATGCTTGGACAACAAAGTGAAGCTATATTGTGATAATCTGAGCAATGTTATGCTTGCAAGCAATCCTGTCTATCATGCAAGATCGATACACATTGAAGTTCATTACCATTTCATCAGAGAAATGGTACTAGCAGATCAGATTGACTTGATGCATATGAAGACTAAAGACCAGGTAGCGGCGGACATCTTTAACAAGTCACTTGGTAAAGATAAGTTCATTTATTTTAGGCAGCTACTTGGAGTATTGAAGATGGTTTGAGCTTGAGGGGGAGTGTTAGAAATCAAGCTCTCGTATCTTCTGTATCTCTTGTGTTAGTGTGTGAGACTGTCGATTCCGGCTAGATACAACTTTTGATGTGTGTGTCATTGAATAAGTCGATGTAGGGTTAATCTAACTATAGTTAGATGATTGGTTAGTTAGATCTAGAGTAACACTTACTCTTATCTTTCAGTCTTGTAGACCTAGTGTGAGATAATGAATGAAATGAATGAGAGCTAAAGATCTTGGGTTCTGCTCCGTTCCCTATCTCTCTCTCCTTCTCTTTTTACAAATCTACCACTCTAAGATCTATCAATAGAACTATGACTAAGAGACTCTTATGGTCCACTCAATGTCTATGATTGATGACCTGTTTGTGCACAACCACACTCTCATGTTCATCAATTCTAACTACATTTTGTACATTACTATACCAACTAATCATTTTATCATAAACAACATTCTTGCTAATTCTTAGCTCACGTGTAACTATGCAAATCATCAAGAATATGCACATAAGTGATACATCCAAATACTTCTAGATGAGATAGATTTGTCTTTCTACCTATAAACTTCTCTCGTGTGTCATACCATGTACAATAGCAATGGATATCATGTTCATAACGTATACAACAGTAGCAATTGCTTTAGCACAATAGTAACGAGATAAGTTTCTTTCTAATATCAATGTACGAGCCACCTTTGCAATATGCCAATTTTTTTGGTTAGCAGCTCCATTTCGCTATGAAGTATATCTACATGTATACTATCTTTCTATTCCATTTTTTTGTAAGAAACCAGAATACTCATTAGAGAGATATTCTTCCCCTCCATCCAACCTTAGATATTTAATATGAAACATTATCTCCTTCTCAACCAAAGCCTTCAAAGATTTTAAAGTGACTAAACACCTTGCTTTTCTCATGCATAAAGTAAACCCATAATTTGGAGTATGATCTCATCATTGAAGAAAATGTTATACTTGTAACTACTTAAAGTCGTAGTCTTTGTAGGACTCCACCCATTAGAATGTATTGATTCAGGTGGCTTCTTGCATATATACTTTTCATGTCAAAACACATGCCTTGCTTGCCTTCCAAATTGATATGCTTCATATAATTTATGCATCTTATCAAATCTAAGTTTTAACTAGATGTATTTTAACATGACCTATGCTCTTGTAACAAATTTCAATATTAACCACAATACTTGAATATTGTGCAAACATTATAGTATCCATTTATGGTAGACTGACATCAAGAGTAAACAATTTGCTAGCATGTTTCCCTTTCACAATCAACTTGCAATCATTTTAAAGATATTCTACATAACAATAATCAAATGGGAACTTAACTTGCAATCCTTGTTCTATCATTTGAACAATAGAAACCAAATTTTTGATAATATTTGGTACATGCAATACGTCAGCTAAGTAGTTAGGTTTACCATTCTACATACTCAAAGGAACATTTTCAACATGAGTAATGGGGCGAGCTATATCATCCCTTGTCTCCACATAGCTTGGAGACTCTAGACTATGCATTTTTCTAAACCATTCTCCATGAGAAGTCATGTGTTAGAGGCACTTGTGTTTACATATCATACATCATTCACAAATAAATGTTCACATTTGTAATCATATATTGGATGCATAATTGTCTTACTGCTTTTTTTCAATTCTAATTTAGCCTTCTTTTTGGAGTAGTTTTGAAAATGTGGCCATTTTTACCACAATGCTAGCACTCCATGCTATCACTAGAATTCTGTTGCCTATTGGAATCTAAAACTTGGCCACTTTGACTCCCCCTTCCTCGTCAGGACTATCCTCCTATATTTTTTAATGCATCCTAACTTTGACCACGACCACTACCTTGGTCTTTGTCCCCCACCATGACCTCTACCTTTGCTAGTAGAGTAAAACACGTGTTGAGACTTGTTCTTGCTTTGAGAAGAAGAGGAATAAAAGCCAAGGTTTTCCTCCTCAAGCATTAGCATAGAAATTAAGTCTAAAAAATAAAGATATCATCCCTCATATTCATAGATGACTCGAAGCTCTTGTATTCATCTCCAAGTTCATCTAAACATACATGCATATCATTATCATCATTAACTACCAAATTAAGATCCAAGAGCTTCCACAATACTTTTGAACTTCAAGGAATAATCATTAATGGACAAATTCCCTCTTTTACTTGGTTCAAATTTGACTTGAGTTGTAGCTTTTTGGCCTTTATGTTTACTTTGAGCAACTCTGCTAGAGTCTTCTATGTAATAGTGAGGATATTAGATTCATACAAATAGCCCATCATGCTATGTGTGACATTGACAATTAACCAATACATGACTTTACTCTGTATTTGATCCTAATATTTCTTAGTCTTTACCTATTTTGCAGTAGCATTTCATGCAGAAACTTCAAGTACTACTGCTATGTCTCCTTCAATCTAATTCCAAGCACCTTTACCCTTTAAGAAATCTGTCATCTCAAACTTCCATGTAGGATACTTGTCTTTATTAAGCTTCTCATTGACTCCCTTTTTCACCAACTCCACAACAAAAAAAATCTACAAATTGTATGCAAATATTTTCTGCATTTGTAACTTAGCAAACACTTGAAACCTTACAGATTTAAAATCACTAACACGTGCACTTGTAAATGGGTGACATAGCTAAAGCTACAATCTATCCAAAAACTACTGTCAAACCACTTGCACATTTAGAATGGAGGCTGAAATGATCTCAGATGCCTAGAATGATAGCAGAGAAGTCCTTTAGGCCATGTCTATAGTATATACATTGTCCTTTCTGTTCACTAAGTTTTGATGCAATTGGAATTTTCATCCCTACTAGCCTCAAGAGTCTCCTATAGCTATACTCCAAGGCAAATCAAGCAAGGTGAAAGAGGTTTTTACCCATTGTTTGGTTGCTTTCTTTTGTGCTCCGATGTCTTTACCTCAGCCTTCAATCAAGCTCTTGTTAGCTGTGGAACAACTCTCATACCATGAAAACAAACAAAAGAGGAAAGAGGTGAAGAAACTAAGAGCACATATACAAAACAATGGAGATGAGTATATAGAGAGATAGGGCTAAAACCTTCTTCTTCTTTTTCCACATAAAATAACTAAGTCTACAACATGATAAAAGAATAATATGAAAGTACCACAACTTATATACACATGGTCACTAAGTGTGAACCTGTTAAGAAAAATAGAAGTGGCACAATGAATGTGCCATAACCAAGGGTGTACTACCTAGGTGAAGTCCAGTTATAGAATTACTAGCATATCCTCATGTCGATTATCTAAAAACAATAACGAGTAATATCCTGGCACATCACTAAGGTGCATAATAGATGCTAGCTCATGTAGAGCTCGATATCTCAATATAGAAAGGAATGAAAGGCTTTCATGGATTGTGGTTATGAAAATAGTTTTGAGTAAATTGTTAAGTGTGAAGGATATGTGCAATAGCTTGGAATTCTTTTTTAGCATTTTATTATGCATGAGATATTGCTGCTTGTAGAGAGGAAGGCTTAAGAGAATGAAGCTTAGATTGTATACTTGACTCAAGTCCGTTCTCATATTTTTGTTGAAGCATATTGCTTGGAACTTCCACAACATATGCAATAATAGAAGTCATTGCCAAAATTGCTTTATGTAGGTAACTACACTATCACCTTCTTGCAATGAAAAATTTGCTCTATTTCTTTAAGCATTGAGATGGAATTGAGGTGATAATAAAGAATCCTTAAAATGGTTTTAGACTACATCCCATGTAATACGGTGATCAGCTCTTTGATGGAGTACATTCCATCATAGGTATGCCTTGTTCGACATATAAATTTATGATATACTTGAGCTTGTCCTTCTTGGGAAAGGATTCTCGATCAAAGTAATAATTAAATTAGCTTAACCATGATAAAATAACCTTAACATCTTTATTACCATCAAATTTTGTAAACTAGAAACACTTATTGCTCATACGTTTCTTGTAGATTTGTTGTGTATTGAAGATGCCATGAAGAGTACGAGCAATGTTGTCATCTTCGTCTTGGGCAGATCAGCTTTATTGTGTTTCTTGCTTGTGAAGGACACGAGTAACCTTGGCCAAAGGTGTGATGTAGGAGGCCATGAAGGGTAATCTTCAAAAGGGGATGGTCAAAATTCATTTTGTTAGTATTTGAAGACTATGTCATCTTTAGGAAATAATAAGCTTGTTGGAAGAATATGTAGATAAATAAATTTGTGAAGGAATGGGGGTATATACAAGCTTCAAGAATAATAAAGATGGTTGAAATATCCTTTGGAAAAATATGGTGGTGTCATGAAGGAAAATACAACATTAATATTTGCACCTTGGATTAATTCCAGCCTTTGTAAATTTAGCTTTAGCCTATATGTACATGTGTGAACAGCCCTTAAGTTTGGAAGAGGGTTAGAATAAAAGGGACTAGAGGCCAAAGGCAAGACATCTTTTGATCATTCAATAATCTTGGCTTTACCATTTTCTTGGAGTTAGCTTCTTTCTAGCCTATGAAGCACTCAGCCATGGCCGTCATGTTTTCTTGAATCTCCAACCATTAATACATGATGAGGATGTCTTGGTGCAATAGATTTGTTAATTCTTTGTTGTAGCTTAGTTAATTTTCAATTTCAGTTAGATTTCATTCCATGGTTGATTGCTTTCATTACATTGGTATCAGAGCAGTAGCTTAGATCCTTGCAGAAGTCATTTTCAAGTACTAGATTCAGTTTCCTAGGCTAGAGAGAGCAAACCATAGTTAGGAATTTGAGTGACAGGACTTGACAGGACATGAAGATTTCAAACCGGAGTTATATGTGAAGGTCTGCTACAAACAAGGATGAAGATGGTGATTCTTGGCATTACCAAGGGAAGAAATGGAAGGCTCCAGCCAAAATAGCAGGACGTGATCAAGATTGAGCCAAAATTTGGGGTAAGTGTACAAACAAATGGTTACAGGACATTTTAACTGTGGTTACTTTTGAGAAGGAAGGGTTTCTTCTTCCCTTTCCTCATTTCTTCAAGCTTTCCACAAGAATCCATGGCCAAGACCACATCAGATCTTCTCCTTCTCACTTCTATCATGAGAATGGGTTGGATGACCTCTTTCCCTGCCTCAAGAGCTTCAAGAGGAGTAGCTTATGTAGTTACTTAGCACCATTGCTGATTTCCAGGACGTGAGTATGCACTCACGCTGTTTGCGCCATCTGAACATACTCCTATACTGCGTGAGAAATTCAGAGTGATGATCTTCTTGATGCATTGCTATTGATCTTCCAACCTTGGACAAGAGATATCTCACCAATTTCTTCAAGATCCTTATCAGTTTGGAGTGTTCCCTCTTCTTCAAAACCCTGGTTATGGAGTTTTATGACAGTTCTGGACAGCACTCAAATTTCTCAGATTTCTTCATCAAGATCAAAGGGTTTTTGTTCTATTATACTCCCTGAAGCCTCTACATACATCCTAGTACCAACATTGACTGATCTTGAAGCTTGAAGCTTTGTTGGAGCTTGGATATGGAGATTGCAAACTCTATGTGTAACAGTTTGGGACAGCATTAAAGATTCCTGAAATTTTTAAAGCAATTCATGGGGCTTTTGTGGGCAAAGCATCTCTGAAGCTTCCTCAACCATTCCCCCTCAAGAATCCATCAACATTGGACCGACATTGAAGTGATTGAAGCCAATGGAGGTCTAGGTGTTCAATGGACAGCTGAAGCTTTTATGCCATTAAATTTTGGCATTCCCTCTCAAATTTCGGGATCTCTTGGACACATTGAAGCCCTCTCTAATACCTATTGCAACCTACTTCAAGTAGAGAAGGTAATTGGTCTTCATCAACCCACATTTGGAGCATTTATGGAGTCATGGAGCTTTCATGGGATTAATGGAGCTGAAGCTTATCAAGTAAGGGATTATCCTTGAATATTGAAGATCTCTTGGACTGATTTTAGTTGGATTATCAAGCTCAGCCCACCTATGTCAAGCATTATGGATTGAAGGTCATTCCATCAACAATGCTCTTCTCCAATCAATCAAATGAGGTACTCTAATCACTCTTAATTTCTCTTTACATCCATTTGTTGCTGATCTCATTTCCAATTGCTGAAGAGAAATAAGAGGATTAAATGAAGCTTTCATTCATAGCCTAATGCATTACATGAAGCCTATAGGTTATCTCAGTCATTGTCTTTACTAAACCTCTTCAATTTACTGAAATGGCCATCTCTAAATGTCTCAAACTCTTCCATAATGAATGAGCATTACCCATCTACTTCCATTCATTGAAATCAGTAATTTCTTGAGCTTCATTACTCAATCTTTTATTGCCTAACCCTGACATGAAATTGATTGTCTATTTTGCCTCTTGATCATAAGAAAATCATTACCCAATTGGTAAGTGAGAAAAACTTTGTAAGCAGTGAGTCACTGCTGAGGTAAATACCTCTCCACTTCTCATTTACATTTCAGCCTTTTCAATTTCAATCTTGCATATCATGAAAAAGGGCAAATGAAAGGCAATTGTATTTCCTTCCTATTCCATGCATATCATACTGATTTTTAGAGCTAGAATTCACTTGCCATGTACTTGCCCACGAGGAAAAAGTGGATGCCGGGCGAGTCGGTAGGACAATAGTGAGGTGACCCTCCCCTACCGACGAGGACCCTGAAGGGGAGCGCAGCCCGGCCCGAGAGGGAACTTTGCAAACCCCTCGGGTCTCGGATCCCACGTATTTTCAAGTTTAGGTGCAGGTACAAATCTCAAAGGCATTTGAAATCAGCCTACAGCATGAGTTATGGACAGTGAGTTCTTGTGATATTGGCAAATGTATGGTATGGCAAATGTATGGAGACATATGGCTATAGTAAAATGTATACATCCTATGGTAAAGACACTATGGTTCAGTCTGAAAGATTGGAACAGAGTATGTATACATACCCTCATTAAAGATTGCAGTCTACTTTGAGTCAGACAGCCATTTTACTGGTTACTGAGGTCATTTTCAGTATGGGCAGACGTATGAGACTCTCCTACAAGGTTATGAAGTTGGTACATGCTGGGTATTGATGGTACAAGCCATTAATTGACTAGAACAGGGTATTCACTGCCTGCAGGAATTTTCAGACAGCAACAGAAAATCCCTTACAGAAATTTCTGTACTCATCCATTTTCTGCATTTGATAGATCATTGGATAGAGGGCTCTTCAAGCTTTGAACAGAGCCAGAGACCTCGTAATTTGGAGCTCTAGAAGTAAAGATAATCAAGTTTTTCTACTACAGAAATTCAGGACAGGAATCAACCCATGGCTAGAAATAAGAAGAGAGACCCTGTTTTGGATACTATCAATGAAGAATTGAAGGAATATCAGCAGGATAGGGATGAACATCAACAGGAAAGGGGTGAACATCATGACACTTCTCAAGATGCCATTTATCGAATGCATTATGAGAACGATGAGGTCGATGCAAGCTCCACTCACTCCCCTACCAATCAACCCATAGAGACGTCTCATATCTCAATGAATTCAAACAGTTTTCAGCAATTGTCAAATGACATAAAGGATATGAAATCAGGTTTCGAGGGTATGAGGTTGGGTATTGACAAGCTTGTAGCACTTCTTGGTGAGAAAATGTTGCCTACAGCTGGTATTAATATCCCACACCCGCATAGGGCTGAAGAACCACCTAAACCACTTACTCCTAAGGTGGTAGGTCAATTTGAAGTTGGAGAATCATCTAAAGCTAAGGATTTTGCTCATCCCACTTCACTTCAGCCACAATTCCATCAACAAAAGGGTCACTTTCAGCCACATGGGCAGGATCTTCAAGAAAGAGTGCAAACAAACTCAAAGCATGATGAAGACATCCATGGGTGCAACTCTTTCTACAAGCAATTTTACCCTCAAGCAAATGTTGGTGGTTATGAGCAAGTCCATATTAATTCAACCCCAAACTCTTATGGGCAGCCACATGGACATGTGAATTCAGCCCCAAATGCTTTTGGACAGCCACAACATAATTTCTCTCCTCAAGTGCAGGCCAATAGGTCAAGTCCCATGTCAAATCATGGTTGGAATCAGCAAAATAATGGGCAGCAACCACCTTTCAATTCACCGATGCATGGACAACCTCCCAATGTGAGCAACACATACTTTCATCCTCAAGGACATTGTTTCTAGCCACAAAGTCATGGTATGCATTATGGACAGCAAACTCCTTATGGACAAGGGCATGGAAATAATGAATATGCTAGGCAAGGACCTTTTGGCAATTCTTTTGGGCCACAAAACCATAGTGGGCAGCAGCACCCTAATGGACAACCTCCTCAATACGAGAGAGAGTACAAGGAGAAAATAATTATCTCAAACTTCAAGGGAGAGAATCCTTCACCCACGGAGTTGGAGGAGTGGTTTGACAAGTTAGAGATGTATTTTTCTCTTTACCCAAGGCCCGAGAATGCCAAAGTAGGAGTTGGAGGAGTGGTTTGACAAGTTAGAGATGTATTTTTCTCTTTACCCAAGGCCCGAGAATGCCAAAGTAAAATTTGCAGCCCTTCATCTAGAAGGCTATGCTCACACTTGGTGGAGATATATGGCGAGGATGGGACATGACTTCTTGTCTTGGGATGCATTGAAAAATGCTATGATTGAAGTCTTTGTTTCCCCTATTGAAAAAGAGCGGTTAGAGAAAAAGTGGTATGCTCTTGAGCAACGTGGTCTCTCGGTTAGAGAGTACTCAAATCAGTTTTTGAACCTCTCGATGTATGTTCATGGGGTCTCCGATAGTGCCAAGTTGAATGAATACATATTTGGTTTGGAACCTATTCTTTCTTCTGAAGTTGGAGCCATGAATCCTACATCCCTACAAGCTGCCATTCAATTGGCTGAACGTTATGGGCAGAAATACAAGGGTTTTCAGCCAAAAACAGGGCATTCTTTTCAGCCTACGCAGTTCTCAAGGACATCAGGCCATTATGGGCATGCTAAAACTGATTTTCAGCATATTGGGAAGCCATCAAATACTTACAGCAATACCTACAGCAAGATACCCACTTTTCCTACTGTGTTTGGGTCAAAACAAAGCAGTAATTTCAGACCTAATGCTGAAAATAGATTTGATGGAAAGAGGACTGATATAAATGCTAAAACTTCAGTCCCTACTCAAGGCAAACATGTATCGAATGATAAGCTCAAAGATATGTATGCTAAAGGTCTATGCTACAAATGTGGAGAGAAATGGTCACCCGATCATAAGTCCAAATGCAAGGCCAAAAATATGAAGATTACCATGATCATCGAGGATGATTCCGATGGTGAATCTATTGAAGGAAGCTTGGCTCAGCTTGATGTCACAACAACTCAAGAAGAGGCGCATGAAAATGAAGAGAATGGCCATGAAGAGTTCTATGATCCGATGGATGGGTTTCCTTTCGACCCAGGTGGTCATTATTTGGATGATTCATGGACTGATTTACATCCATCGCTATGTGCCATATCAAGTGATGCATGGAGTGGTTCAAGAGGGGATAATACCCTACGCCTTAAAGGTCAAATCAAGGGAAGGACCGCTCATATACTCATAGATACGGGAAGTACACATAGCTTCATTAATGCTAAGTCACTCAATGGGCTGAAATTGAATACGCATGAAATGCCTACGTCACTCAAAATCCAAGTGGCAAATGGAAATTTTGAGATGAGCAATCAATGCTGTCCAAATGTACCTATCACCTTTTCTCCATTGTGCACTACATCAGTGAGTCTAATTGCATTAGAAATGGGTCCCATTGATATAATACTTGGCTGCAATTGGCTGAAATCTTTGGGCAGATTTACCATGGATCTCAACAACATGGAAATGGAGTTTAAATGGTGTGGACAACAAGTAACACTACATGGAGCTGAAAAGAAAAGAATGGAGATGATCAGTCCCAAGAAGGTTAAGAAAGAGATAAATGCAAAGGCATGTATGTTCACCATTCTTCTTTCCAAGATTGAAGAGGATCAGCCCTCTTCTCCTACCAACAATATGGACCCATGTCTTTGTAATTTGCTAAAAGAATATGATGATATTTTCCAGCCACCTACCTCTCTTCCTCCCAAAAGAGAAGTGGATCATCCCATTGACTTGCTGCCCAATACAAAGCCCATCAACAAACCACCATATCGCCTCTCCAAAGTGGAAAGAGAAGAGGTAGAATGCCAAGTAAAAGAGCTTTTGGAAATGGGTCTCATTAAGGCAAGCCAATCACCTTTTGCTTCTCCAGTCCTTCTTGTGAAGAAGAAAGATGGCTCCTTTCGAATGTGCATTGATTACCGCGATCTCAACAAGGTCACTATCAAGAATAGGTATCCCATACCTAGAATAGATGATCTCTTAGATGAATTGAAGGATGCCAAGGTGTTTTCAAAAATTGACTTGAGATCGGGATATCATCAAATACGCATGAAGGAAGGGGATGAATTCAAAACAGCCTTCAGGACGGAGAGGGGTCTTTATCAGTTTATGGTTATGCCTTTTGGGTTGTCAAATGCTCCAGCCACATTCCAGTCTCTCATGAATAAGATACTTCAGCCATTGCTCTTTAAAACAGTTTTGGTATTCTTTGATGACATTTTGATCTATAGCAAGAATAAAGAAGACCATTTGCAGCATGTAAAAGAGGTCTTTGACATATTGAGGATACACAAACTATTTGCCAAGGCCACTAAATGCTCTTTTATGACAAAGGAAGTGGAGTACTTGGGTCATATAGTGGGAGAAGATGGAATCAAAGTGGATCCTAAGAAGGTTCAGTGCGTCAAAGAATGGCCTACACCAACCAATGCCACTTCATTAAGAGGGTTCCTTGGTTTGTCATCCTTTTACCGACAGTTTATGAAAAACTATGCTCATATTGCAGCTCCTCTTACCGATCGGCTGAAAAAGGAGGCCTTCTTTTGGGATGAGATCGCGGACAAGAGCTTTAATGAGCTGAAAGAATTGCTTGTTTCAGCACCCATACTAGTTTGCCCTGATTTCTCCAAGACTTTTACCATTTATGCAGATGCCAGTGGTAGAGGTTTGGGAGCAGTTTTGGTACAGGAGCATGGTGTCATTGCATTTGAGAGCAGAAAATTTGATGACAAAGAGAGAGAGATGTATGTTTATGAGCAGGAGATGCTTGCTATTTTACATGCAATCAAGAAATGGCACCACTACCTCTATGGGACACACTTCAAAGTCAAAAGCGATCATAGGGTCTTGAGATATTTTCTCTCGCAGCCCAATCTTTCTCCCAAGCAAAAGAGATGGTTGGCTACTTTGCAATCATATGATTTTGAAATATCATACATGGCTGGCAAGGATAATGTGGTGGCTGATGCGTTATCAAGAATGTGGGCATGCAGTCTATCTACTGTGTCCACCATCTATAAGGAGTGGATTGAAGACATTCAAGAGGAATATGTGCTTGATGAGCATGCTGCCCATATTTTACAGAAATTACAGCAAGGGTGTGATGCTGAATTTCCAAATTTTAAAGTGCATAATGGCCTCTTATGGTTTAAAGGTAAAGTGTACTTGATTCCCAGCAGTAAATTCAAGCTGAAGGTGCTTCAAGAGATGCATTCATCGCCAATGGCTGGTCACTTGGGCCTTTTCAAGACGTTTGATAGAGTTCATCAAAGTTTTTATTGGAAAGGTCTATGGAAAGATGTTAAAGAGTATGTATCTCAATGCTTGGAGTGTCAGCAAAATAAGGATTCCACTCTATTACCAGCTGGCTTACTTCAGCCTTTACCTATACCTACGGGCAAATGGACAGATATTTCCATGGACTTCATAACGGGATTGCCTACTACTAGTCATGGATGGAATAGTATCTATGTGGTAGTTGATAGATTGACCAAATCAGCCCACTTTATCCCAACTAAAGTCCAATATTCAGCAAGACAAGTCGCCGAGCAATTTATGGAAGGTGTGTTCAAACTACATGGTATGCCAATGAGAATAGTATCAGACCGTGATTCGAAGTTTATGGGCAACTTTTGGAAAAGTCTATTCTCCTCTATGGGTACTTTCCTCACTCCTAGCACGGCCTATCACCCTCAGACTGATGGGCAAACGGAGAGAGTAAATCATTGGGTGGAAGTGTACCTTAGGCACTATTGTCATGACACACAAGCTTCATGGGATCGTTGGATCCACCTTGCTGAATTTTGCTATAATAACACGCATCACATGAGCATTGGGATGTCTCCGTTTGAAGCACTTTATGGGTATAAAGTTCAACTTCCATCAGTGTTATTTCATGAAGACATCAACCCACAAGCAAAGGAAGAGTTGGAAAGAATGGAGTTGCTCATGAGGCAATGCAAGGATAGCATAAGGAAAGCACAAGACGTAATGAAGGTCTATGCTGATGAGAAAAGAAGACATTTAGACTTCAAGGTTGGAGATTGGGTATTTCTCAAAGTGCCCAAGACGCATTATGCTTCACTAAAGGGTGGGAATAACAAGCTTGCTCATAGGTTTT
Organism: Lygodium microphyllum; assembly: GCF_053477565.2. NCBI lineage: Eukaryota > Viridiplantae > Streptophyta > Polypodiopsida > Schizaeales > Lygodiaceae > Lygodium > Lygodium microphyllum. The sequence goes on along the minus strand of NW_028229894.1, from coordinate 13,872 downwards.
ATGGACCATATTTGATTCTAGACAAAATTGGAGAGCTTGCTTATAAACTTCAGCTACCATCCTCCACTAGAATACATGATGTATTCCATATTTCATAGCTGAAGAAGTATGTTGGGCCCGATGTACAAGTATTGGAAGAGTTACCACCATTGGATGAGGCAGGACTGATCATATATGAACCTGAAAGCATTATTGGAAAGAGAGAGAAAGTTCTCAGAAATCGTACTCTCATTGAGTATCTTATTAAGTGGAAGAATTTGCCCATTGAAGAATCTTCTTGGCAACCATCCACTTATGTCAGTAACTTTCCTTGGCTATTACAGGATGATATATGATGCAGTATGTAGTGACTGTGCAGAGACAGCTTGCTGTATGAAATTTTTGCAGACAATAAAACTGTCCTGACTTCATCAAAATTTGATTCTGATGTTATGGGGTGATGCTTGGGAGTGTATACTTCGTTTCCACACCTCGTACGCCATATTTGGACCAATATATCAAAAGTTATGGCAGTTTTAGTGAATCAGCCCTGTTTGGACAGCAGCCAGTTTTCTCACAGTTTGGTATGCAAAAGGTCTTCTTTTCATGGACAGTGCTTTCTTATCATTTGGAAGATGAATGGGCATGATTACTATTATTCTTGACTTGGATATAGGCCCTTACTTCTTGGTTTTGAGGACAAAACCATCTTTAGGAAGGGATGGTGGTGTCATGAAGGAAAATACAACATTAATATTTGCACCTTGGATTAATTCCAGCCTTTGTAAATTTAGCTTTAGCCTATATGTACATGTGTGAACAGCCCTTAAGTTTGGAAGAGGGTTAGAATAAAAGGGACTAGAGGCCAAAGGCAAGACATCTTTTGATCATTCAATAATCTTGGCTTTACCATTTTCTTGGAGTTAGCTTCTTTCTAGCCTATGAAGCACTCAGCCATGGCCGTCATGTTTTCTTGAATCTCCAACCATTAATACATGATGAGGATGTCTTGGTGCAATAGATTTGTTAATTCTTTGTTGTAGCTTAGTTAATTTTCAATTTCAGTTAGATTTCATTCCATGGTTGATTGCTTTCATTACAGGTGGGGATTGTAGACAACTTGTGGCCAAAGGTATTAACCAAGAACTCTTTGTGCTTCAACCCAAACAAAGAATGAAAAATGCAAACATAGGAATACATTTTAAGATAACCCATGGAATGAAATTTTCTACGTATGGGCAAAGTTGTGTTTACTAGTTTATTATCCATCCCATTACTATCAAGAATAGTAGCTAGAAGGATCTCACTATGTGGTGGGAAAAGACTTCAATGTTCTACATGAAAACAATAAGGGAGTTTAATTATTGCCCCACCCCCCAAATCAAATGGTGCTCTAGCCACATAATAAACTAAGCTTAGGTAAGCTTATAAGCTTATCTTAAGATTTAAATTTATAAGCATTTAACCTTATTTAGAAATATGATGCCTAACTTTATGTCAACTACACCATTTGGCTACCATATGTGGTAGCACAATTCTTGGAATGGTGCCACCTATCATCCTAGGGCCATTTGTTGATGTTAGCATTGCACAAGCTAATCTCCAACTGAGAGAGACATGATCGAGGGGTTTTGGAGCCTATGGGCTAGCAACAAACAAACTCTACTATTATCATTTCTCTCTCTTTGTCTTCTTGTAAAAACCACCTTTATTGTGGAAAACCACTTGTGGGAAAAGGGATTTAAATCAATGTGCATGAGAGAGAAGGAGACCTTAAGAAAAAGACCTTGGAGAAGGCTGATGTGACCTTGGAAAGGGTGAAAGGGATATTTTCCATAATTGAAGCAATATACCACTGTGCAATAGCTTTACACTACAGTCACTTGAGTGATGGTTGATAGTGAGAATGGAGGGAGCCTTGATGATGGATGGGTGTCTTAATCTTAGTGGAGACCTTGAAAGTGATGCATAGACCAATTAATGTGCATTAATATCAATGTTATAAGGATTCACTCTAGCTTTGCCAAAAATTGAAGAAAATATATGAGCAACTAATTGCTAAATAATAGAGTTGAGAGAGAAGAGTACATGAGAGACTAATTGGGTACAATCATCCCCCCATGCATGCGTGAGTTCATTCCTCATGCATGTATTTATTTAACTTTATTCTCTTGGTGCTCAAGATACAAAAGAAATCCCCAAAGTAGGCCACACATTTCTTTTCTTTGCAGGACTCATCTTTCCCAATTCTTTTCTCCAAAGTGAATTATTTGTCCTAAAGGTAAGATCTAAAATATCAATCCTAATCTAAACAAGATATACATCAATAAAATAATATTTCTAGGCTTTTAGAAATTAGTACATAAATGATCACTCGCACTTGTGTGCATATAACCATGATGTTAAGAAGAGCGCATCTAAAATAAAACAATTCCGCGCTACTCGAGTGCCAAATAAATATCCATTGTGCACCATAAGTGCTCTTCAATAAAACAATAGCTTCATCTAATAATTTGCTACACTAAGCAAAATCACATTAGTCCTTGCCATTTAACTACCAAATATGAGCTACTATTGTCACATGCAACCTATGCACGACAAGCTACAATTATGCAACAATTAAATAATATTGAAAATCTAAAAAAATAAATTTGATCAAAATATTATTTTCATGTATCTTTTTCTTGTAATTTTGATCATAAAGGCATGAAGAATGTAAAAAAAGCTACATTTGATGAAGTTAAACAAAGACTGCTTATCACCACCTCTTAAATGGGTGATCCTTGTGTTAAATCTACACAAAACAACAACTATGTGTGGTCTTATCTTCATAGAATCTCTAACTTCTCTCTTTCAATGATGATACCATGTGAGAGTGTGCAATGGAATAAGAACATGATCATGGAGAGAGAAGGGAAGTGATAGATGAAGGGAGAAGCCCAAGTGGAAGTACAAGCAAAAGCGGATGCAAGAGAGGTGTGAGCTATGGAAAATGGAGCACGAGAGCAAGAGAGAAGCTTCTTCTTCTCTCTCTCCCCCTCACCTTCTCTCCTTCTCATCTTCTCTTCTTCTTCGCTCCCTCTCTCACCCCTTCTCTCCTGTAGCGGCCTGGCCCCTCCTCTCAGGCTTCATATCCATCTTTTTTTGAAATTATGATGGGGGGGGTTATATAATGGTGCTTTAAGGCATGTGGGTTAAGACCCGCCATGCATCCACGGCACTATTTTGATCACTCATAGGCATGCGGTCTTTTGAAACAACATCTTATTGTATTAGATCTAGCCGAGTCTAGATTACAAGAGAAGAGTTTATTTAGTTGCATATCATGGGTATTTTCTAGGTCTTCCTAAGTATCTAGTATATTCCGGTGGATCAGTGGAACTTGTACAATTTCATTCCTTGTAAGTACAAGTTCTCTTTAAGTCCTGTTGGGACAATTGGCATAGTTATGTCCAATGTTGTGGTGCTCGGAGCGTTGGTGTTTAGGGTGCTTTGGACATTCCCTTTTGAAATGACCTAGCTCCTTGCAATAGAAATCACACGAAGCTTTGTCACCTGCGGTCGCAAGATTTCTGGTCATCCTTGGTAGGATTTTCTTCATTAGACCAAATTTTCCTAAGATCTTTCAACAGACTGAAGTGGTCCTTATTGCATGAGCTTTGTTTCTAGATTGTCCTCTTCTTAGTTCGTGGTGACTCAGCTCCATGGACAATCGGCTTTGCTTGTAATACTAAAGAATACTTTCAAGCTTTGACATTCTGGTAAGACCCAATCTATATTAGTCGAGAAGGAACGACTTAAGAAAAATTCATTGCAAGTTATAATTGTCATTCCTTTCCAAATTATCTCTAATCATTTACAAGTTCTAGGCTCAAAATAGATGCAACTCATGTTACTCAGGTTAATTGTAGTTACAAGAGTAAAGTTTATTCCAATACAAGTTGTATCTCATGTCGACAAAATTTCTAGGATTTCTAATCATCTTGAAGAGGTGTTGTAGGTTTTAGGTTTTCTTCTTCATCTAATTCCTCTATATATCCATAGACTGCACCTGCATAGCTTTGTTTTCTTGGAGGCTCAATGTCTTCTGGATTTAGATCAGGGCAGTCTGCTTGGATGTGTCCTAGCTCATTACAATGGAAGCATTGATGGTAGGGATATCTCCTACAGATGTGCCCCATCTCTCCACATGTATGGCATCTTTTATCCTGATCTCGGGAGTCATCTTTGCTACAATCGCTCGATTTAAGTTCTTGGATGATTGGATTCACTCAGAGTAATGCATCTTGCAAGTTCGTTGGACACATTGCTTTTAGACGTTGGTATTAGAGTAAAACTTTGTAATGATATGCAATTGATTTATGTATGGTTTGTAGACATATCTTAAACATAATAACCTAAGTGGTATCGCTTGATTGTCAGGCACCTTCTACTACACCCATGAATGTTGATATACAAGAGAAGAAATTCCTTCTCAAGCAAATTAAGGCACCGGAGTTTGATGGAAAAGGAATGGACGTTGTGATAGAGGCGGATATATGGATTGAGTCGATGGATGATTATTTCTCTTCTTCGAATACTGCTCCTACCAATCAAGAAATGATCACCAAAATTAAGTTACTTGGCCATGATCGATTATAGTGGAAGCAATGGTGCAAAGATCAAGGTATTTCTGAAGCCATTTTCACTTGGGCTCAGTTGAAAGATGTTTTACGCAGATGATACCTTTTGCCAACTTACCAGACCTTGAAGATGAATGAATTCTTCAAGCTCAAGCAGTTGGAATTGACCTTGGAAGCTTACTACTCAAAGTTTGTAACCTTACTTAAATACGCACCACCTATGGATATTATGCAGCAAGTATCCAAGTTCTGATACCCAGAACCCCGAGGGTTTGTCATACAGTAGGGTGGTCCCAGAGAATTGGGAAGCTTCTCACAAGGTTTTACCATCGTTTGACCTTTAGGTATGGTTAGATTAGAACCCGATTAATGTCATTTTAGGGGATCGGAATACGGGCAGAGAGGTTGAGCGGCACATCCCTCTCGTTTCCCATTCTCTTTGAACCAAGTGAGGTATGGATCTGCCTTGGATTGGGTATCTCTACGTAAAGTAGGATGTCCAAAACCCGATGCTAGGATGCTGTCAGGAGACCTTGTCCTACTAGGAATCCAAATTTCAAGTTGATCCTAGTGGGTTTAGCCGTGGACGTTCTGTTGTGAGGTTGACTTGAGAAACCCTAGGTAACAAACCCCAAAACATTCCATGGGAATGTCGGGCGGTGATGCTTAGAATCATTTCTCGATGGACTGTTGAAACATGCTTGGACAGCCGATAGGCGGACACATGACACACCTACTAGGTATAGCCATATAGTGTACCACAACTCCCATTGCAAAAGCTATGTTAGGATGAGTGGCTATTATGGTATACATCAAATTGCCCACTATGGATGCATAAGGAATCTTGGCCGTCTTGGCCTTCTTCTCATCATATTGTGGACAATTGGCTTGGCTCACCTTCACATGAGAAGGCAAAGGACAATCAATAGGTACTTTATATCCTACATATGAAACCATTCAAGGACCTTCTAGATATACTCCTTCTATGATAAGTAAAGGAGCCCGTGAGAGCAGTCACGCATAATGCACATCCCAAGAATATGTGAGGCCTATCCCATGTCTTTCATTTGAAAGCTCTTCTTGAGCTGACTTTTCAGAGCATCCAACTCATCAAAGATCTCCCATAGCAATCAACATGTCATCCGCATAGAATGCCAAAATCAAAAGGTTTCCACCACCGAGCCTTCTTCATGTATAAACACACATCCATATCACTATGTGTATAGCCTTGTGAATGCATAAAAGCATCAAACTTATGGTGTCATTCCCTAGGTTCCTGCTTAAGGCCATAAAGGCTCTTTCTCAATATGCATACTAGGTGTTCCTTGCCTTTTTTCTCAAAACCCTTAGGCTACTGCATATAAATCTCCTCATGCAAGTCTCCATGTAAGAAAACCATCTTAACATCCATTTGATAAAGATCCAGATCTAACTGAGCAACCAATGCTAGTACTAGGCATAGGGTAGTCATCTTAACTATAGGAGAAAAGACTTCCTCAAAGTCAATGCCATGCCCTGTTTAAAACCCTTAGCAACCAATCTGGACTTATAGGTAGGCTTGGAGCATCTAGGGGTACTCTTCAACTTGTACACCCACTTACATGGAAATGCATGCTTTCCATTGGGAAAAATAACCAACCCCCACACATGATTTTCCTGTAAAGAGTCAAACTCTGATTGCATAGCCCTCTCCTAAAAGTGACTATAACCATGGGGCATAGCCTCATCATAAGTGAGAGGCTCACCTGCATCTGTCACCATTACATAATCAACAGAGGGCTCAAACTACTCAGGAGGATGTTTGTCTCTAGCAAAGTATCTCAAGGTAGACTGAGGAGCCTACACATTTTGTCTAGCATCATGGCCATGTACCATTGGAGCATAAACTGCTACTGTTGGGTGGATGTCTAGCTAGATGTATGAGAGTAGGAGGCTCCTCTTGAAATAGAACCCTACATATCTTGACTATCTGCTTAGGCTGCTTATACTTCTTTTCCTCATGGAAAACTACATCATGGTGGCTGTAGATGACTTTCCAAGCCTGTGGATCCCACAAGGCCTAACAAAGAGCAATCATGCGTGTCTCCAAATCCAAAACATCCCCACCACCCATTCTTTTGGGAGTACAAACATGGTGCCAGGAGATCTAGGAGATACCCATCTGTGTAGAACCTTTTTTCCAAAGCATAAACCGAATGGGTTGAGTAATTTGCTGCAAATGAGACTTTGGCCAAGAGAGCAAGGAAAGGTAATATGAAACCATTGGTATCATGATTGTCTATGCTATGTTTAATCTCACGTGAAAAGGCCAAGCTTGTGATTTCCAATACACAAACTTATCCATAATACCTGAGGAGATCCAATCTAGGCAATAGCCCATCTCACAAGCATCCCCATAACCAAGAAAGATGTGTTTCACAGACTTAGGACCCAACTTTGTGTGCTTGTCCTTAGGTACATGAAAGAAAGCCTCACAACAAAAGATACACAAATGAGCATACGAGGGGGGTTTTTCGGACCACACCTCCTCTACAATTTGAAAGTTAATAATACTGCAAGGAGATCGATTGATGAAGTGTATGGCAATAATCATTGCCTCAGCCCAAAACTGTTGTGGTTAGCCTACTTGGCTAAGCATACTACGAACTCTTTCTTGTATTTTCATGTTCATGCACCCATACCATTCTAGGGTGGGGTGTATGGTGTGGTCAACTGATGCTTAATACCCCTCTCATCGTAAAATTGCTTGAAGGCTTTAGAGACACTCACCCCCATTATATGATCATATGCATTTTAGCCTATACCCAGATTGATTCTCAACCAATGTAAGCCAATGCTGAAAGATAGCCAAAACATCAAATTTTAGCTTTGTGGGATATGCCCATACATTATGTAAGTAATAATCAATGATGTGACAAAGTGCTTTGCACCTCCTAACAACTGATCGGGCATAGGCCCATAGACATTAGAATGAATGAGAGCCAAAGGCTCATCCATACGTAGAGTGCCAAACTTCTTATATGTACTACGTGTCTGCTTGCCATATAAACAATGGCCACATGACTCAAAACACTTATAGTCAAGCGGTAGAAGATACTGCAAATGAGTAAGAATTTTCATTCTCTTTAAGAACATGTGCCCAAGGTGATGATGCCAAAGAGATACACATGGAATTGTAGCCATTGGCATACGAATCCAGATACAACCAAGGGATATACTCGAGATATAAAGTACTAGACTTAGTACCACACGTGCTAGAACAAGGTTCCCATGGGTGAGCTTCCAAGAAGAATCTCCAAAGGAAACAAAGTAATCCTCATCATCCAGCATTCCAGCAGAGATAAGACTCTTTGTGAGAGTTGATAAATGTCAAGCATTATGCAAAGTAAACATATTGCCTGAACCACAGATATCACCAATACCAATTATCCGCAATGCCAAATCATTTTCCAAATGGACAGATCCAGTCATACTGTGATAGAGTGGAGCCACTCTCTATGAGGGGTCACATGAAAGGAAGCCCACAAATCCATCAACCAACACTAAGTAAAACTAGGCGAGGCATCAATTAGTTCTGAATCATCCAAAGAAGAAGCTGCAAGTATGTAATCCTCATCGGAGTTAGGTTACTGCGCTACATTGATTTCTTCAATCTTAACACTAGACTTAGCAGGGACAATGGTACGATCATCAGACTTGTTCGCACTTTTCCTTTGCTCTTTTCCTTGTGCTTGTCATGGTGCATTTTATGGCACTACAACCTGCTATATCCTGCTTTCCCACAATAATGGCATGAAAAGTCAGACTTACATCCATGGGACTTATTGGCAGACTGTCCATGGGACTTATTGCCAGACTGTCCATGGGACTTAGAATGAGACTTTTGCAAATCTCTACCATGACAATCATTCTTACTCTTGCCATCATGGTGACCCCGAACAGTCAAAGCATGAGAAGTATGAGAAGCATCCATGTTCTTCCTATTTATCTCCTTTGTCAAGAGTGCACCCTCTACATTAGACAATTTCAATCTATTATAGGGCATATTTGCACACATAATAGTACAAAATGTGCCCAAGAGACTCAAAGGGATAGCATGAAAGTGGAAGATTGTCCATAAAATCAATAACTTGCAATGACAAGCTAGCCAATGATAGCATGAAACTCACTCAAATGTTGAGAAACATTGGTACCTTCCTTTATACAAAGATCCATAAGTTGCTTTAGCCAATACATCTAAGAAATAGGGATTTTCTTATCATAGAGATTATGGTTTTTCTCCCAAAGATTGCATGTAGACTGCCCATCTATAACAATATTATAATAAACCTTCTTGTTGAGGGATATGATAATTATGGACTTGCAAAGCTCATCTAAGTCATCCCATACATCCTGATCTTGATCTTCAGGCTTAATGCTCTTGCATTTGATTGGCCTAATTTGAGGTTTTTGCACCAAAATCTGCCAAATTTGGGCCTTCCAATAGCCATAATTACTACCATCCAACTTTTCAATGTTGAAGATGGCACTATCATTTGAATGACCAAACATACTGCAAGAAAAATAGGCATAGTATAGACCAAAAATGCTACTATTATACATGTAAACAACCCCAAAACCACTGCCAAAGCAAGCTGAGAGTAAGAGGTGCAGACCAAATAATGAGTTGTCCACAAACTGTGACCAAAATAGCATCAAATGGAGGGGACTTCTCTCATAAATATACAATAATATGCAATTACAACATTCTGAAAATGAGGTACAACATACTCAAGCTCACTGCAAATAAAATCCAAAGCTCAATGTAACATCAAAGTGTCATAAGACCCAATAAAAGCTTCAAGCCTATAAGGTCATAGACCTCTAAAGCATCTAATGAAGTAACCGACAACCAATGTCAAATGTCTTAAGCTCAAATAGTATAAACAAGCATAGAGCTTCAATGTCATGCACCAATACATGTGATAGAATGCTTGAATAGCATGAAAGAGAATTAGGCATAGACTATTCTTGTTAAAATCTTGTTGTCCAATTGTATATGCAATACTAAAATGATAGTCAAGTTTGAGAAAAAGTGAGCTCAATCGAAGCCCAAAAGCATTCCAGGAGCATGGCCAAGCATGTGGCATCAACCATAGACATCAATGTATCATCCCAAGTAGCTAAGAAGCATCAACAAGCGATAGGCATATGCTTTCACTCATAAAATAACATTTAGCCATGCTTATTAGATTAGTAAAAATGATAGTAAAATTGAGAAAAATATGGGCTCAAATCAATCCAAAATCATTCCAATAAATTGTCCAAACATTCCCCAAGTATCCATCATCAAATGAGCATCCCAAGAGCATCACATAAGCCAAGAGCAAAAAGAGTGCTCAAATTAGTCCAATAGCATCTTTAACCAATGACATATGATCCCCCAAGTATCCAACAATAAAACATAGGTATAATGTCATCCTAGGAAGCATATATGAGCTCCAAACATTGAAGATATGGATGCCCCTATTTTATGATAACATGCTACCATGTTTGCACAATTAATAGCTAAAGCTCAATGACTCAAATCCAATTCTTAATGTTAATGGTCAATGCTGGGAGGAGTAGTAAACAGTGCCATAGCCTTTGTCTAATGATGGGGGAGTGGTTGAGCAAGCACAAGTGCTTGAAAATGGCCATAGATGAAAAAACTTGTTTGTGATTCTAGCCATGAATACCCCTTGAAATAAGCTCAATGTAGGTTCAAAATAATGCCCTGAGATAGCCCCAATAGATCCTGATAAGTCCTAGAGCGATTAGAGCTTAATATGGACATCAAGAGGTAGAGCTATGGTTGCCAATGGCAAAACCCTATTGTAGGTAACTTGAATGAGAGCTAAAGCAATGCCAGATTGAGCTTGTGCTCACAAAGAAGAAGGACCGGATACCATTTGAAGGGAGAAGCCCAAGTGGAAGCACAAGAAAGTGGAAGCAAGAGAGGTGTGAGCTATGGCGGATGAAGCAAGAGAGCAAGAGATAGAGTCTCATGATGTGGGAACTCCAATAGTCACAATGTGTGATCAACCTTCCATTCATTCAAATGTCAATGAAATAATAAAGAATGAAGTGACAGCGATGGGTGCCCACCACTTGTAATGTATAGGTGTGGGTATTGTTATTGTAGTAATACACATGCGGCTAGGATTAGGCCCTTTACCCCTAACAAGAGATTGATTTGAAAATAGAAAATAGAAGGGAAGAACTACATTTATCTAAAAATGGAATCCTATACAATGTGGAGTGACCAATCCTTGCATGTAGCTCGAAATGTTAATGAGGACAATACATCAATATGCACAAGCTAATGGAGAGAGTGGTGAATTTGCAAAAGATGAATGCTATCATGTGTGGAGGGAGGGGAGGGCATCTTAAATAGGCAAGGCCATCCCAAATTGGCCAATTGTACACAAAAATTGGAAATTATTGCTTGGACAACTACAAATGATGCATCTCTACCTTAAAATCGATCACTAGCCTCCACACATGTGAACACAACATGGGCAATATAAAATCAAAATTCATTGGCCAAAGCAGAAGGTAACCTGGGACCTAAAATGGGCATGACACCAGTTTCAAATGTTTTTAATGTCCACAGTGCATCTAAGACTGGTTTGTATGTTTTTCATAGTCCAACGAATAACTATTTCTCCCACTCCTCAAAAGGAGTCCCTAAACATCTTGGTGTTATACACCACGTAGCACACACACAAGGAGCACCCCTTGGTTGGTCACCGCAACTCCACTATGGCTCTCCTATACCTCGGGGCGATTGGCCCCAAGATGCACTGTGGACATAAAAAACATTTGAAATAAAGTCCACTCTTTCGATAATCGATCCAAGAGACAATAGATAAATCTAACCAAATAAATCCCAAGGAATCAAATATCTAGCCTTACGTCTTGGGATACCTCACACTCTCAGTATCGGGTCATCACTCATTCAAATAGGTGATATGTATCGAGGATATGATACCATGTGGTGCGTCAATGCAAGTGTAAATATGACCATCATACTCAAACAAATATTCATTGAAAATCAACGATGTAAAAGTGTGAAGACAATTATTTTCATGATTTCCTCTTCTACATGAGTGCTTCATTGCTTAGGGCTAGCATCAATTTTCATCGTGCTTAGGGTTTGCATGAAAATTTGGTCTTTGATGGCCATCCATGCTCTTTTCCACTTCAAAAATTGGCTCTAAAATCTGCCCTCACCAATGTGAAAAATTGGCTCTAAAATCTGCTCCTAATATCCTCATTTGACTCAAATTGAGGCTCATAGGCAAGAGACAACTATGCATCATACATATGTCCACTAACAAATTGAAAGGTTTACAAGAATCATGTGAGGGGGGCATGGACAACCACTCCATCATGAAAGTTAATTTATTAAAGTGGAGGTTCCTAACTTGCAAACATACTACCCAAACAAAAGTTTATAGAGATATGGAACAATAATTGGAAGCTATAAAAGCATCATGTGAGGAGGGCATGGACACTTCTCCATCATGAAATTATAATTGAAAGGTTTGGAAGCATCATCTAAAGAGGATCTAAAGAGGATATGGATGACCATTCCATCATTAGAGCTTACTTTGTTAAATTGGAGGGTCCTAAACTACCTTCTAAAAGCTTAGTGAGATGCCCCAATGGTAATTGGAAGGTCTAGAAGCATTGAGTAAAGGGTATGGACAACCAATCCATTATGAAAGCATAACTAGTTGAATTGGATGGTCCTAACTTGCAAAACTACTGCCCCGCTAAAAACTTGCCAAGCTTGGCATATCCAATCCTATTTGCTCTTTATGTGAAAGATTAGAGGAGGATGCTCCCCACCTCTTTTAGGACTATCAATAATTAGCTACTTTGTGAAGAAATTGTAGAATTGTGTAGATGAGGCTAACTTTAATTGTAATATCAAGTTCAAGATAACTATTCTTGGTGACTTAGATAAGATATAGGGATGAAACTTGGAAGAGGTGGCAAATTCTAAAGGCCTTGGTACTTAGCTTGATGTGGAAACATAGGAACATGCTTTTGCATGGAAGGAGGTTCAATAAGTCATCAATAGATAAATTTGAGGCCCTCAAGAAAGAGTTACTAGCTGTTTTGAAGAAACTTAGAGCTAAATGGCAAAGTGAGGAAGTCCTATTCAAGAGGGAGAAAGGTTTGTCATTTCATTAGTGAGCTCTATGAGTGTCCGTTAACGTTGTTGTAACTAACCACTTAATCATCCCCTCGTGTTAGGATGATAGGATCTCACTAATATTCTCCTAGGGTTTTATAGGGTTAAATTATTGTATATTGATACCTTGTGCTTTCCCTTGAAACAAGCTTGAGGTACCACAATTCTTGACTCCTAGTTAGAGAAGCAAGGATGGATGTCATGGGTAGTAGCTTTGTCATAAAGGTCATTCAAGACCATAATAGCCTATGTGCACACAATGAGCCTAAACGAGAGGAGATATCCATAGCAAGGAACAAGTGTCTAAAGTGCATCTCTCTCTCTCTCTTTCTTTGTCTCTCTCTATCACACACACACACACACACACACACACACACACACACACACACACACACACACACACACACACACACACACACACACACACACACACACACACACACACACACACACACACACACACACACACACACACACACACACACACACACACACACACACACACACACACACACACACACACACACACACACACACACACACACACACACACACACACACACACACACACACACACACACACACACACACACACACACACACACACACACACACACACACACACACACACACACACACACACACACACACACACACACACACACACACACACACACACAAAGTAGTGCTATGTTGATTTTGTTGCAGTAGGGATCATCTACTCCATGAGAAGTAAAATGTTCTTATTTGCATGAGTGAACCCTCCTTTTCAATGGTCAAGAATTACAAGACTTAATTTTTAACAAATTTTTTAAAAATATACTTTTTATGTTCTATTGCTTTCGTCCCCATTATCAAATCTAAAAGGATAATTTGAAAAGCCAACAAACTCAATTGAAGCATTAAAGAGAAGATTAAGATGATGTTGATGAGGATCACGATGTGTGAGAAGATGACTATGAAGAATGCGAGAATATATGGATGGAATAGAAGATAATTAACCACCCCATCTCTCTACATAACGTAAACCCCCTCCTCCATGCAATG